>NC_057799.1:482812450-482984242 GCF_018294505.1 Triticum aestivum
GCATCCCATTAAACATCCTCTAGAACCTGTATTGATGCCGACGCTGCGGGGCACAGGAGGCTTGTTCCGCTTCTGGTATTGATGCCGACTCGCGCTCGTACCGATTCCTCACTGATTGCTGATTATCGGTGTGAGTGGCCGACAAATCTTTTCAGAGTGAAACAAAATGCTCGACCTCTTGCGTGCAAAGCTAGCGTCGGTGGGACTAGCTGACTTGCACGGAAAACATGCATTGGTAATGATCAAACTTGCGCGTGCCCTCAATATGTTACATGTGGGTGTCAATCTCGATATTATCTCGAGCATTTTTTTTCTGAGCAGACGGATGCTATCGGAGTTGTCGGTCACTAGCTGCAGAAAAGGAGAGATGTCAGTCACTCACTGATGCACGTCCCGCAGGCACTGTTTGCGGTGCATCAGCGTGTACCACGTAGTGCAGTTCCACCCACTGATTGGAAGGGTGACCCCGCTGATGACAATGTCTCACCGCATCTTTTGTTTGTTTCTGATGAGAGGATGATTTGCGACGACAGATAAACCGGAGGGCCTTCAGCTCAGCTCCGGGGGCCAAGAAATGGATAGGACAGCTCGACAGCATGAAAGGAACAGACGCGGCCAGATTCGTTCGCCAGAGTATTTGTTTTACGGGGGATATTCACTGGCTGTTATACATCCACACTGCTCAAGGCGTCACTGGCAGTGTTAGTGTTGTTTTCGCAGGGTCGCCTTCCGAACTACAAGAAGCAAGACGTACCACTCCACACAAATCATTCCGCCCATGGATTTTCATTTTTGGCCTGGGGAGCGTGGACGGGGATGCGTCGCCCGTCGTTTTCAGCGAAAAGAAGCGTCCATCTCACAGTGAGTTCGACAGTGGTTGACAAACACGGCGCCAACAGCATATACCAATGTCCGTCCATCCATATCTTCAGAGACATCGCAAACTGAACCTTCCAGAAAACAAATCACAGCAGTAAAAGAAAATAAAACGAGAGAAAATATCTTGCACGGTATTCCCTCCGTTTCATTATTTTTCACTAATATAAAACCACGACAAGAATTATGAAACAGATAGGGTATCTTTCGTATTTCCTTCACCGCGTTCGTGACAATTTATTCCTTTACTTAATTATTTTACCCCAGGGCCGTAGAGTAGGAGGTTCGGTGCTATCGTGGCTCACACTCACCATGTTGTCTCCGTCAAACTCCTTGTCCTCCACGTCGGATACTTGCGCACACGTCGGCAAAACGAAAAGTGTGTTTGGGCCAGGTCAGTGTTGTTTAAGCTCCAGCCCAAGAACATACTTGAGGATGGTAGGTAGCATGCACTTCACTGTCTTTTTTTTTTCAGATGCGGAGTAACATTCCCTCTAGTTAGGGTTTTATCTCCTCCCGCCGGCGCCTGGCACCGACGTGGAGATCGCGATCCCCTGCGCCTCCTCGACCACTGATCGCCGGTGTTTTCAAACGTCCGGACAGTGTGGGTGCTGGAGGATCTGGCTAGGGCTCTCCCGCCCGCGGAATCCGTATCTTCTCGGGCAAGAGATCTGATGGAAGGCTCAACCTCGGCGTCTGGCGCCGCGATGAGCGAGATGGAAGGTATGATGAAGGAACTAGGACCGAAAGAGGACGACCTGGGGGATGTAGTGGTTCAGGATGGTGACATACCAGAGGAAGCGGCGCGATGGATGGAGATAGCGCGAGTTCATATGGAGAAACCGTACAACCAGTACTGGTTCTTCCGTAATATGCGAGTTGCATGGGATCTGGCGCAAGAAGTAAAGTTTCTTCCGCTAGAAGATAATCTTTATACTCTGCAATTCTCCTACCTGGGCGATTGGGAGAGAGTAATGGAGGACGGCCCCTGGACCTTCAAAGGAAAAGCGGTCGTAATCGAACCATACGATGGGTTCACTAGGCCATCAACGATAGTTCTGAACAAGATAGAGATGTGGATCCAAATACATGATCTCCCTGAACTCTTCTTCCACTTGATCAAATCACTAGCAGCTACTGTCGGTGAGTTTATATTCGCTGAGCCCAAATCCCAGGACTTTGAGGGGAATTGTTTTAGGGTTTGGGTGAAAGTTGATGTCACAAAGCCGCTCAAGAACGTCGTCTCGCTGGTGATTAAGAAGAAGAGATAGATCTTCAGGGTAAAGTATGAGAGGCTACCAGATTGGTGTGCTGTTTGCGGCATGCTAGGTCATCAGTTCAAAGAGTGTGGCGATGGGATTCACCCTCCTTCTGCCATGGTATACAAGAATCTGAAAGCTGACTAGTTTAGGGGTCCAGGTCGCGGACCAGGGGCTGCAAGGGGTTACGAAGGTGGACGAGGAAGAGGCAATGGCCGTGTAGGGCGTGGAGGTCGTGGTTCGGGACGAGCATCACATGATCAATTTGACCCCGCTGTTGACCGTGACACGGATATGGAGGATGGTGAAGGAAACCACAAGAGAGGAGCCCATGGCAACACGCTCATGCTTACTGCCCCAGGAACGAATCCATCATCTTCGCTGGAAACCCATACCCAAGCTGCAGCTATTGTTCCTCAGAGCCCCTCGTCGAAGCAAGATCCCAAAAGAACAAAGACCAATCCTCCTCAGGTGGACAAGAACTCAGGGAAGAACAAGCCATCAAACACCCAAAACAATGCACAATTGGCGGGCCCTATCAACGGGTCGCGCCTAGCGCAATGAGTTGCCTAGTCTGGAACTATCGTGGGGCTGGCAAACCTGCGATGGTTCATGAGCTTCGAGATGTATCGAAGCAACTTGCCCCCTCTATTGTATGCATTCTTGAAACTCAAATAGATGGCTCACATGTTGAGAGTCTGGTAGGAACTCTAGGTGAAAGCATAAGTGCTCCCTGGGTGATTTTGGTAATTAATGTCAACATATCTCTTGTTGGACTAACATTTTCATCTAGTATATTTCAGAGAGTTCAACAAAGGCGTGGCATGGACAAGAGGATGTGGAACCCCTTCAAGATGCTAAGGACAAAGATTGGCAATAGCTCAAGACTCTCCATTTCTATTTTAGTGATCCAAGATCACATTGAGTCCATAGGAAAAGCCAATACTATTAAAAGGGGATGAGGTGTTTCTTAATGGTCTACTTGCTCAAAGTGCTTAGTGATATGCTCCAAAACCCTCAACCACTTTCTCGATTCCAAATATGTCCAAAACCTAAAGTCAAACTCGTCCCCACCGATTTGATTCATCCGGCGCCACCGAGTTTTTTTGACATAGCCACTGCCAGAAAACCTAATCGATTCGGTCTCACTGATAGGATCTCGGTCTCACCGAGATGACCTTGCAAACTCTCTGTTGCATGTTGCAATTATTTCGGTCTCACCGAGATGTGCAATCGGTCCCACCGAGTTTGCCCGACCAACTCTCTGTTTGCTCATTGCTGAAATCGGTCTCACCAAGTTCATGCAATGGGTCACACCAAGATGAGGTTTTTCCTTAACCCTGGCACATCGGTCCCACCGAGTTGATCATGTCGGTCCCTCCAAAAATCCTAATGTTCACATTTTGAACTGAACCAGTCTCACCGACTTCACCTATTAGGTCCGACCGAGTTGGGTCAAATGTGTGTAACGGTTAGATTTTGTGTGGAGGCTATATATATACCCCTCCACCCCCTTCTCTATTCAAGAGAGAGCCATGAGAACGTGCCTACACTTCCACTACTCATTTTCTGAGAGAGAACCACCTACTCATGTGTTAAGACCAAGACATTTCAATCCAAGCACAAGAATCTTGATCTCTAGCCTTCCCCAAGTTGCTTTTCACTCAAATCATCTTTCCACCATAGCCAAATCTGTGAGAGAGAATGGAGTGTTGGGGAGACTATCATTTGAAGCACAAGAGTAAGGAGTTCATCATCAACATACCATCTATTACCTTTTGGAGAGTGGTGTCTCCTAGATTGGTTAGGTGTCACTTGGGAGCCTCCGACAAGATTGTGGAGTTGAACCAAGGTGTTTGTAAGGGCAAGGAGATCGCCTACTTCGTGAAGATCCATCCTAGTGAGGCAAGTCCTTCGTGGGTGATGGCCATGGTGGGATAGACAAACTTGCTTCTTCGTGGACCCTTCATGGGTGGAGCCCTCCGTGGACTCGCGCAACCGTTACCCTTCGTGGGTTGAAGTCTCCACCAACGTGGATGTACGATAGCACCATCTATCGTAGCCACGCCAAAAATCTCCGTGTCTCCAATTGCGTTTGCACACTCCAACCCCATCCCTTTACTTTCTTGCAACTTGCATGCTTTACTTTCCGCTGCTCATATACTCTTGCCATGCTTGGTTGAAATGTATTGTGAATGCTTAAACTTGTGCTAACACTCCCCCTCAACTTGAAGAACTTAAAAACTACTACCTTTCCTTGTTGAGGGTCTAATCACCCCCCCTCTAGACACCTCTTCTCGATCCTTTCAATTGGTATCAGAGCATTGGTTTCCATTGCTTTGGTTTAATCATCATTGGAGGAAGATGGATGAGTCTATGATGGGGAGTTTTAGACGTAGAGTGCCTATGCTTGATGGAGAGTTCTATAATGCTTGGAAAAATGAGATGTTTGAGATTTTCAATGAATATCAATTGAACAAGTACATTACTAGCCCTTGTACGCCCCTTGTTGATCCTTTGCATCCTACCCCCGATGAGTCTCTTGACATGATCCGCAATCTTAGAACTATCAATCTTATCATTAGAGGATTGCCTAAAAATTTGATTGTATGCTTGCCTACTCTTGAATGTGCTTACACTATATGGAGATTTCTTGAGGAACGCTTTCCAGACTATTCCTTGAAAAATTTAGATGAGATTCTTCAAAAGTCCATTGCTTTAAATAAGATGAATCCTAATGATCCTAAGTTTGGTGATTGTCTATTTGAGCTTCGTAACCTTATGCGTGCCAAAGGAGATGTTGGAATCATTAGTAACATCATCTCAAAAGTCATTAGAATTCATAAAGATGCACATTGTCACGATCATAAATCTAATGAATCACTCTCTCTAGGTGATGATCAATCACAAGACGATGTTGAACATGGATACTATGATGAGGATGATGATAGTGACTTTGATCTCGATGAGTCTATGAGACACTTTGGTCTTATGGCTAACCTTCGCGGCTACATGGCTGGAGGAATGGAATGGGTTCTTGATAGTAGATGTACCGATCACATGAACGGAGACAAGGATATGTTTCGTGAGCTTGCTGAAAACGACGGCCCTCGAAAATATGTCACTTTTGGTGATAACTCAAAGGGTAAAGTGGTTGGCCTTGGTAAGGTGGTCATCTCACATGACAGCTCCATCCAAAATGTTATGCTCGTTGAATCTCTTGGATACAATTTACTTTCCATATCTAGACTAGCCGATTTCGGTTTCAACGTCCTATTTACTGAAGTAGATTGCCAAGTGTTTCGAAGAAATAATCATAATATGGTATTTACCGGTATACATAGAGGTGATCTATACATTGTTGATTTCACTAAAAAGGTTCAACCTAGAACTTGCTTAATTACTAAATCTTCTAAAGGTTGGTTGTGGCATAGAAGGTTAGGTCATGTGGGCATGCGAAATCTTCATAAGCTTATTAAAGGTGATCATATCCTTGGTGTTAAAGATGTTATATTTGACAAGGATAGACTTTGCAGTGCTTGTCAAGCAGGAAAACAAGTTGGAGGAAGTCATCCCGTGAAGAACATCATGACCACGAGAAGACCACTTGAGCTACTTCATATGGATCTTTTTGGTCCCAACGCCTACAAGAGTCTCGGTGGTAACACGTTCGGATTGGTCATTGTTGATGATTTTTTAAGATTTACGTGGGTGTTCTTTCTTGATGATAAATCGCAGGTCCAAAAGATCTTGCAGAACTTCGCTAGGAAGGCCCAAAATCAATTTGAAGTGAAGATCAAGAAGATTCGCAGCGACAACGGAACGGAGATCAAGAACGCCAATGTGGACACCTTTCTTGATGAAGAAGAGATTTCACATGAGTTCTCGGCTACGTACACACCTCAACAAAATGGAGTTGTTGAGAGGAAGAACATTGAAGCGCATGTATGCACACTTGTGTAGAAAAATAAAATAAAGCAACTAATCACTTTCTTCTCATTGGTTTCTAGGAAGTATCTAGAACCTTCCGTGGAACCTTTTTTCTCTCAATACAGTTTTCTTTCAATTTTCTTTCAGTCTTCTTGTTTTCTCCTTTTCCCCTCTTCTCATTTTTAAATTCATAAATATTTTTGAAATATATAAAAACATCGAAACTTTTTTGTAATCTGGTAAGATTTTTTTGGATATTTGGACATCTTTTCATATTCATTATTTTTTGACATTTGGAACATAGTTTGCAACTCTGATTTTTTTAAAAATTACTGAACATGTTTCTTTGAAATCCAGAACATTTGTGAAATTCGTGATTATTTTTTCAATCTATAATATTATTTGAAATCCAGGATTTTTTTTGAAGTGGTGAACATTTGTTTTTAAGTTCAAAAGATTTTTTTTTGAAATAAAGGAACAATTTTTAAAATCATTAGCAATATTTGAGATCCAAGGAAATTACACAGATTTATGAACATTTTTTGAAGTTTGGAAATATTTCCGAATTCATGAACAATTTTCTGAAATCAAAGATTATTTTAACATCATGTTTTTTCATAAAATTTTGATCTTTTTCAATAGGTGGGAAAAATTTCCAATTCGTCAATATTTTTAAAATCTGGAACATTTATTAATTTCATGAAAATATTTTAAAATTCAGAACATTTTCTAAAGTCCTGAACATTTTTTGAATTTTAAGCATCTAGTTCAAATAGTAAAAAAATCTTTAAATCTTTGTGAATATTTTTATCTCTATAAAAAAATGAAAAACTAAAAACATAAAACAAGAAAAGAGCCGCCTCACCTCATCCCAGTCGCCGAAAAGCAAGTGTCAGGGATGTTATTTTCTTTTTGTTGCTTTACTTTTTTTGTACTTTAATTAAAAAACTTCATAGTTATTTTTCTTTTTCAAAACTCCTGAACAATTTTTGACTTTGTAAACATTTTCTCAACCCATGAACATTTATGAAATTAGTGACATTATTTAACTTTGTAAGTGAATTGGCAAACATGTTTTCAAATTTTTATAAAAATTCTTGAACCCTTTTTGAATTCAAAATTTTTCTTTTAGAAAATTTTAAAGTCCATAAACATTTTTTTCAACATTTGGAAGACTTTGAAAATTCATGAAACATTTGTTGAAATCCTAGAATATTTTTAAAATTCACTGGTATTTTTAATATTTACAGTATTTTTTATGTTTGGGAACAATTGTGGTCTTCATGCACATTTGTAATCCAGAATGTTTTTTATTTCATGAATATATTTTAAAATCTGGTACATTTTTTAAGTCCGTGAATATTTTTTCAATTTTAAGCTTTTTGTTCAAATTTTAAAACATTTTCCCCGATTTTGTGTGACGATTTTTTATCCCGTTAAAAATCTGAAGATCTAAAAAAGAAGAAACAAACCAAAAAAAATAGCTGCTCACGTTTTCCCTTTTCTTCATTATTTGTGAACAATATTAGAATTTGTAAATTTTATGAACCCGTGAACATTTTTCAATTCATGACATTTTTAAATTTTTGCAAAAAAAATTCTAAATTTGCTAACACTTCTTGTTCGTGAAAAATTTCTGATTGGCAAACATATTTTCATTGTGCTTAGTTTTTTAAAATTAAGGAACACTTATTTGAATTCACTAATATTTGTAAAAGTTGGGACATTTTTTAAATCCACAAAGGTCTTTTCATGTTCATGATTTTTTAAATTTGATGAATTGTTTTGTAATTGACGAACATTTTTTTTGAATTCAAGAACATTTTGAAATTCACGAGCGCTTTTTAACTTCATGAACAATTTGTCAATTCATATAATTCGTGTTTTCATTTTCGGATTGGGAAGCGCGGACGGGGATGGCCAACCCGTCATTTTCACCGAAGAGAAGCATCCATGTGATAGAGAGTTCGAAATGGTTGATAAACACAACATGAATAAGATATACCGACGTCCATCCATCGATATCTTTAGAGGCATCGCAAACTGAACCTTTGAGAGAACAAATCAAAAGTTTCTAAAAATACAAATCACAATATAAAGAGAAGGTAAAGACAAGAGTAAATATCTTGCATGGTATTTTCATATTTCCTTCATCGCGCCAATTTATTCCTTTATTTAATTGTTTTACCCTAGGGCCTTAAGGGAGGAGGAAATCTTCGTCTTGTGTTCAGTGTCCTTGCCGCCACTCACACTCACTGCGTTGTCTCTTTCAGACTCCTAGTGTAACCTTTGGAGCTCCTGGTCTCTTTAGGGGGACTTGCCCTCGTCCCCCACGTCGAGATCCCTCTGTTAGTTATTTATTGGAAGATGGAGGTCATGTCCGCATATTACCGAACCTGCAAGGTTGCACACTTAACGACTAGTGGTTTGTTAGAGAACTAGGAGACATTGAAGTATGAGAGAATAGACACCAGAAAAGTTCAGAACGGTTTCAGAAGTGTTCCAAATGGTTTCAGGAGAGTCCCGAAAGTGCCTAGGAGCACCTTGGAATTTTATAGAAGGCACTGGAACCTTCTGAAAGGTTCCGAAAACTTTCGAAATGTTCAAACGGGTCCCAGCGGGCCGCCACTTGGCTGGGCCAAGTAACATGCATCACATGGGCCCTAATGGGCCTAATAGGGGCGCACCAAGCATTGCTTGGGAGGCATCCCACCCTAGAGGAGTCCTAGGAGGACTAAGACTCCCCTAGTGTTTCAGCCGCAGCAAGGGGAGACCCCCTCCCCAAGTCGGCTGCCCCGTTAGCCACCTACAAAAATGAGGAGGGGGCACCTTCCAAGGACACAAGTCCCAAGACAGCCGCACCCACCCGCCACATCTCTCTTTCTCTCTAGATTAGTTCTAGATCATGCACTGGAAGGCTGCTCCTCCATCTAGTTCTTTGGTAGTTTATTTTTGTCCTGGACGACAAAGTGTTACTAAACTACTACTTTGGTACGCGTGGATACCACAGATGAGTCGTCTACTTTGACTCTCGATCGATGGAGAAATTCTCATGGCCGGGAGGTATAATCTAGCTGTGGAATCGGCCGCCACCAACATCTTCTCCCTCTTTACTGCATTCTTGTTAGTGAGATTGATCTATACTTGTGTCTTCATAGTGAATTGGGGCATGATCATATGTCAGTATTTTTTTATTACGTAGTAAGTTCCCTAAGAGAAACCGCGTGAAAGTCGTCTTTGTTTTATCTCTATGTGTATGTCAATTTTGAAGTTGAATTTTTTAAGGTAGTATACATTTATCTTATGAACATCTACAATATTATCGATTTTTTTGAACTTCAAAACATGAATTTTCAGATGACATGAAACATGGTAACATGTAAGAGATGGGAGCACCGGATATTCACCCGGTAGTCAAGCTGCCACGCGTGGAGGTGAATCCTGACCGGGGTTAGGGCATCTCCAACACCAACCCTCGAAATGTCAGCATACGTCTGGACCGCGTTGTTGGGACATCGAAAGCCATCCAACGTGTGCATGTATCGGTCCGCAGGGTGGTCCGGACGCGTCATCTCTCGGAAACTGGAGACAAACATGGGGGCTTTGCCGGACTCCGGACCGCTGACATGCCCTGGCCCACCTAAACGCCTCCTCCCTCGCCCGCGCGTGTTCCCGTCTAGTGCCAGCTGCCCACATTCATGCCGTTATAGAGCGCACCCGCTCCACATTGAAGACGGCTCAGCGCAGACATGACCTCTCACTGCCTTCGCCATTGAAGCGGCACGCCGGCCAAGGGCATCGCCCGAGGCACGTCTCCGGTGTCCGTGCCTGTTCAATGTCGGAGACGCTTTACTGGATGGGACGGGACAGATATCTACCATGCCCGTTGAATGCCCCTTTCGTCCGCATGCTGCCATTAAGCAGGCTCGCCGGCCGAGAAACCCACTCCGGTGCCACGCATTGACGCACCCAGACGCCTGGTCTCACCGGAATCCGCTATTTAAAGGCGGCCACACCTGGCTAACTCCACGCCACAACACAAGCCGCTCCCCACCCTCCTCTCTTGCACTGCATCCGCCATGAATACGGGCTGCGAAGCTCTATGGGAGAGCCTTTCCACTATGATAAAGCACGCGGTGGCCGCCCTTGACGCCGCCTGGCAGAGCCGTTGTCCCAGGCGGATCGAGGGCGGCTTGCCGACCAGCTCGCCCGAGGCCTTCGACGACGATGACGCCAGCACGATGGAGACAAGCTCCGAAGACACCGCCCCAACTCCCGTGCCTCATGTGTATGCCGGCTTCACCATGGAGCAGGCGTAGGCACACGTGCACTACAACGTCACCATGGCGTAGGTGCAGCCTGCGCCGGTGTCTTTGTCGGCGTTCCAGCAGACGCCGGAGGAACAACGGTACAACATGTTCATCCTGAAGCAGCATCGGCTGGCGGAGGGCTAAATCTACGGCGAGCATGCGAGAGAGGAGGCCGTGGCGGCCATGGCCGCGAAGAACCCCAATATCGTCACAAAGCAGCGTGCCATCTACAATGTTATCCGGCTCAAGCCGCCGCTCGCCAGGAAGCGGCCACCGCCGAGGCGCAGCTTCAGACGATCGCGGAGGAGAGCAGCGCCAACTGCGCCGCCGATGAACCATCCGGTGACCCGGTGGGACGACGATCGCGCGGGCGCCACCATTTCCATCGTGTACCTCACGTCCACCGGTGACGGACAAGGCGCAAACTCCTCCAAGGATGAGTAGGGCATGGGAGGCGGCAGGGTCTTGTGTCCCATGTGGGCCAGTGCGTTCTCCCTTGTTCTACTCTTCCTCATCGGAGACCGCAGCTTCACTTCATCAGTCTTATCGTCGGTAGTCATGGAGACGGCGGATGCATGAGGAAAAGGGGCTGGACGCCGGCCGCCGCCGTAGGATAGGTTTAGGGTCGGGTCAGAATGTTTTTGTTGTTCTAAATGTTCAAAATATAACGAAAATCCGCCGTGTTTGCATGAATGTCGTCCGGTATGTATGAAATCCGTCGTATTTGTATGAATTTCGTCCAGTTTATTACCAAAGTGTTTGAAATGTATGCGGCCAGGGTTGGATGACGGCCTTCCGTATTAGTGTCCGTGGACTGGTTCCGTGTCTGCAGACGGATGCGAGAGAAAATTTATGGGTTGCTGTTGGAGATGCTTATATAGGACGTTTGGTCGTCGCTGTTCGCTTGCCTACACGGGGCATGCATGACAACAACGTTCCTTTGACTCGGGAAGATTGAACTTTATTATTATTATCCCTTCTTGTAAATAAAATCACTCAGAAAGATATACTGGACACTGCTGCTCTACTCGTGCGAAACGTGGCTGCAACGAAAGCTCCTCTAAGAATCCAGATACATGGGCATACCTGGTCCTTTGACTCAACCACTCAGGCATCCTTCCTTGTTCCTTGGCTGCCAAGCCAGTTTAGCTACACGTTTCCTACAAATACTGAACTGATGCATTCGCAAGTCCAGACCAGGCAACACTAGCAGACCAGAGGACTGGTGAGGAAGAAGATAGTCCTAGCCTATTGCTTGCGTGCAGCAGCTAGATAAAGATAGCCAGCGATGGTGTACGAGGCAGCAGAGGCCGTTGTTCACAGGGGCGCGGGAAAAGGTGGCGGTGCGAGAAAAAGAAGCCAAGAGCAGAAGTATCAGGTGCACAAGGAGAGCAAGCTAAGATGGAGGAGGATTGTTCTCTGGATCGTCAGGAAGGTTCACCCGGCACCTTGAAGAAATAAATTCAAGCGCATATGTGCAGTGGCGTCTCATAGATACCTCAAGTTATGATGGGAGGTTATTATGCATATATTTATTTATCCAAGTAACGTAGATCCTGGCGTACGGTGATTTCAGCACTGTACTTTGGGAAGTGTATCATATACTTGATTTTTTTTTTCCGAGTCATATCATAGTTGAGTTTTTCACCCGTAGTTGTAATGATGATTGCATATTCGAAGTTTTGAGATTGCTAACCGGGCCTGCCGTCAGGTACACCTAATTGTAATTAAGATGGGGGCTTTCATTTATTTCTTTGTTCAAGCAAAACATAAAGTATGTGTCTACTCGACCGAAAATTTTACCCAAGAGGGTGGTGAGGGAGTCCTGGACTAAGGGGTCCTCGGGCGTCCGACCAGTTATCTGTTGGCCCAGACTGATGGGCTATGAAGACATGAAGACCAAAGACTATACCCGTGTCCGGATTGGACTCTACTTGGCGTGGAAGGCAAGCTAGGCGACCTATTATGAAGATTCCCTCCTATGTAACCGACCTCATGTAACCCTAGATCTCTCCGGTGTCTATATAAATCGGAGAGCATAATCCGGATAGGACAGATTCATTACCATATACTCATAGGCTAGACTTTTAGGGTTTAGCCATTACGATCTGGTGGTAGATCAACTCTTGTAACACTCATATTCATCAAGATCAATCAAGCAGGAAGTAGGGTATTACCTCCATAAAGAGGGCCCGAACCTGGGTAAACATTGTGTCCCTCGTCTCCTGTTACCATCGATCCTAGACGCACAGTTCGGGACCCCCTACCCGAGATCCGCCGGTTTTGACACCGATATTGGTGCTTTAATTGATAGTTCCACTGTGCCGTCGACGAAATGTTTGATGGCCCCTTCAATCGTCAGTCACGACGTGGTCCAGGGAGAAACCTTCCTCCCCGGACAGATCTTCGTATTCGGCGGCTTCGCACTACGGGCCAACTCGCTTGGCCATCTGGAGCAGATCGATAGTTACTCCCCTGGCCACCAGGTCAGGTTTGGAAGCTTGAACTACGTCGCGGATACCCGTGGAGACTTGATCTTCGAGGGATTTGATACCGCGGCGATCGCTCCCCCTTTCTCCGATGAACATGACCTAAATCTGTCATCGGAGCACACCCAGGAGATGGATCCTGTTGCTGCAACGACCTCAGTACCAAAGCAGACCGCGCCCTCCGAGGCCATAAATTCCGCGGCCTTGGAGCCGCAAACGGACTCGACATCCTTCAATGCTTGCGTCAATGGAACCCCGGACTCGTTTCCGGCCGCACGTTCCGGACCGGACACACCTGCGGACACCGAGCTGGATCGGTTGTCAATTTTCTAATTTAGCGCCACAGACGTCTTCCAGCATTCGCCTTTGGGTGACGTACTAAATTCTTTGAAGAACTTGTCCTTGGAGGAAGACTCACAGTCGGACTATGTTTGGTTCGAGCTAGAGGCGGACGACGAGCAATTTTGCTTCCCACCCGCCACCCACTTCATAGCCGCCGTCGACGACTTAACCGACGTGCTTGACTATGGCTCCGAAGACATCACTGGTATGGACGACGATGCCGACAATGAGCAAGGCCAAGACCCGCTATTCACTGGACGTTGGACAGCCACCTCTTCGTACGACGTATACATGGTTGATACACCCAAGGGATCTGGCGACGACAAAGAAGAGCCAGATAAGAATAAAACTTCCGAGATGCAGTCCAAGCGCCGGCGCCCTAAACGCCATTCTAAGCCTCGCCACTCAAAGGATAGCAATACTGGTACCGGAGAAAATAGCACTCCGGGCGACGCTGAAAAAAATGAAGACCCTGTCGGAGCTACATCCGAACAGGAGGAACATGACGACAGGCAAGGCAACCCTGATGAGCAGGCTATAGAGGACGACTCGGGGGACGATAGTTACCGTCCACCCTCCGAAGAGGAGACAAGCCTCGGCAACGAAGATTTCATCGTGCCTGAGGACCCTCTGGAACAGGAGGGCTTTAAGCTTCAACTCATAGCCACCGCAAGGAGCCTGAAAAAGAAACAGCAGCAACTTCAAGCTGAACAAGATCTGCTCGTCGACAGATGGATTGACGTCCTGACAGCGAAAGAATACGGCCTCAAGCGCCCAGCCAAGAGCTACCCGAAACACAGAATGCTACCTCAATTCGATGAGGAGGCACCGGAGCGCACATCTCCCTTGCGCAATGCGGAATGAGCACCACGTGGTCGAGACAGGGCAGCCGACCGGTCACCACGCGGTCGGGATAAAGCGGCAACTCAGGCCGAACAGCAGCCTGCCCAACCGCCCCGCAAAAATAAAGACGGAAGAGTTCGGGGTCACACGTATGACCTCCGGCAGACCCTGGACAGTAGAGCAGGGCATACAAGATCGATCTACGGATCGCGAGGACGTGCCTCGAGGCACGAAGACGACTACCTATTCGGACGTGACAAACCTAACCTAGCCCGGTCCGAGTGCCGCAGACAGACTCCATCGGAGCTACGCCGCGACACGGCTCGGTACAGAGGTGCCGCACACCCTCTCTGCTTCACAGACAAGGTACTGGATCACAAATTCCCCGAGGGATTCAAGCCCGTTAATATCGAATCATACGACAGCACAACCGATCCGTAGTGTGGATCGAGGATTTCATCCTCCACATCCACATGGCTCGAGGAAATGACCTCCACGCCATTAAATACCTCCCACTCAAGCTCAGAGGACTAGCTCGGCACTGGCTTAACAGCCTACCTGAAAATTCTATCGGTAGCTGGGAGGACTTGGAAGAAGCTTTCCTAGACAACTTCCAAGGAACATATGTTCGGCCACCAGACGCGATGATCTAAGCCACATAGTTCAACAACCTGGAGAATCAGCCAGAAAATTCTGGACTAGGTTCCTAACCAAAAAGAACCAGATTGTTGACTGTCCGGATGCCGAGGCCTTAGCAGCCTTCAAACACAGCATCCGTGACGAATGGCTAGCACGCCACCTCGGCCAAGAAAAACCGAAATCCATGGCAGACCTCACGGCACTCATGACCCGCTTTTGCGCGGGAGAGGACAGCTGGTTGGCCCGTAGTAACAACACAGCCAGCGAGACAGGCCCCTCCGAGGCCAAGAATAGCACCGGCAAGCTCCGGTGCAATAGGCACAAACGCCGAAGCAATGACAACAACACCGATGACACTACAGTCAACGCCGGATTCAGTGGCTCCAAGTCCGGCCAACGGAAGAAGCCCTACAAAAGAAATAATGAAGGACCTTCCAGCCTGGACCGCATACTCGACCGTACGTGCCAGATACACGGCACCCCGGACAAGCAAGCCAATCATACCAACAGGGATTGTTGGGTTTTCAAGCAGGCTGGCAAGTTAAATGCCGAAAACAAAGAAAAGGGATCACAAAGTGAGGATGAGGATGAAGAGCCCCGGCAGCCGAACACTGGGGGGCAGAAGAAGTTTCCCCCTCAAGTCAAAACGGTGAACATGATATACGCTACACACATCCCCAAAAGGGAGCGTAAGCGTGCACTCAGGGACGTCTACGCAGTAGAGCCAGTCGCCCCCAAATTCAATGCATGGTCGTCATTCTCGATCACCTTTGATCATCGAGACCACCCAACCAGTATCCGTCATGGTGGTTCGGCCGCATTGGTCCTCGACCCAATCATCGAGGGATTTCATCTAACGCGAGTCCTAATGGACGGTGGTAGCAGCCTCAACCTGCTCTATCAAGATACAGTTCGGAAGATGGGCATTGACCCCTCACGAATCAAACCAACAAAGACTACCTTCAAAGGGGTCATACCAGGCGTCGAGGCCCGCTGCACGGTATCAATCACGCTAGAAGTGGTCTTCGGTTCTCCGAACAATTTCCTAAGTGAGGAGTTAATCTTCGACATCGTCCCATTCTGCAGCGGCTACCACACACTGCTCGGACGAACATCGTTTGCTAGATTCAACGCAGTGCCACACTACGCTTATCTCAAGCTCAAGATGCCCTGTCCACGCGGTGTCATAACAGTCAATGGCAACACGGAACGCTCCCTCCGAACAGAGGAGCACACCGCCGCCCTAGCAGTAGAGGTACATAGTGGCCTTCTCAAACAGCACCATAGTTTGGCTGCCGAGCCCCTGGACACCGTCAAGCAGTTCTGAACTACACTGCAGTAGGACAGCAAGGCTCGTTAAGAGCTCGACTAGCAATTTGGCCTCCGTCCTAGTCCCGATGAAGTAGTGGCACTCGTACCACGCATACATAATTACGCACTTGAAATTCCATGGACATCGACGGAGGCACGAGCTAACCCGGGATCTACAGTTCGGCTAGACCGACCCCGGACACACTTTTTCCTTTCTGTTTCAGGTTCCTTTTCCCGCGAGCCTGATCACCAGCCCTTTCGAAGGATCGGCATACAAAGGGGGCATGCAGCATAGGTGCGCAGGGTAGCCTCCATACGTTCTTCTCGACGGTATTTTTATTTATTTCCCAGGACCCGCACACTGCTCTTTCTTGACCCCGGCATGTTAAATAGTCCGGGTGCCTATCGCACTATTTGTATAAGATACGCCTTAACGTATCCATTCAGTTATAATAAAAATGACTTGCGGCCCAGTTTCTGTGGTTTTCGCTCCTTACTTCATTTTCATTTTGACCTGCTTATCAGCTACACCGGTACTCTTTTGTACGCTTCATATTCGCCAGGGGCTGTTTATCGCCCTATAACATGGCAACAAAGTCCGAACACTTCTTGTATAACAGTTCGGCACCCCAAATTTAGCATTATATGCATTGGCTCCGAATCATGTCTTTGGTCAATAGTTGGGTTGCCCGGCTCCTGTGCTTGCTACCCTACGTTCCGTTCCATCGGCTAGGGTAGTAAAGGGAGAACTACTGCGATTGTGCCCTGGCCTTGACCGGATGAGCACCTTAGTAGAGAAAGCCGAAAACTGACTGTCATGATATGGCAAGAGCCGGTCAGCTGTTCGAGGGTTACAAAATCGTTGGAGATTTTTTCCGCGTCACACGAAGGATCGGCACTTCCCGATCGGATGCGGACAACATCCTGGCTTCAACCAGGGGCTACACGCTTCCTTAATTATAAAACTCCTATGGCTAAGTGAGGGCGTTTAAGCCGTATAGTCTGATTGCCTTGTTCGTTGCGCTAAACAACTCCTTCAAGGACCATGTAATTGGATCAAGATTGTTTAGATCCCATCCCGAACACCTCCGTACTACTTACGTGAGGGCAGAAGCCGATGACTGGCCAACCCTCAAATTGTATATAACCCGACCACACTGGAGGAAACAATTTCAAGCATAACGAAATTTCATTACAAAACAAGCATTGTCTTTATAATACAAGGCAAAGGACAACACGAATATATTCATTCGAAAATAATGTCCTTCGAACGCCGAGCTGCCACAAGTCGAGACCCTTCTAAGACATCCACAAAATACTTCTCGGGTGTGCGGTGCTCCTTGCCCTCTGGCGGTTCGCTGGCCACTTCAACAGCGTTCATCTTCGCCCATCACATCTTGCAGCGAGCGAAGGCCATGCGGGCACCTTCAATACATGTAGAGCGCTTGACGACGTCCAGCCATGAACAGGCCTCCACCAGCCGCCTCACGAGTCCGAAGTAGCTGCTGGGTATAGCTTCGGCTGGCCATAGCCGGATTGTCAAATCCTTCATGGCTAGTTCGGCCACCCTGTGTAGCTCCACCAGCTGCTTCAGCTGATCGGTGAAGGACACGGGATGCTCCGGCGTCGCATACTGCGACCAGAATAGCTTCTCCGTAGAACCTCCTCCTCCGGCTCGGTAGAACGCTGCAGCGTCTGATACGCTGCATGGTAGATCCACAAAAGCTCCTGGGGAACTCCGAACCCGGGTTAGTAAAAGGTACTGCCTTTCCGCATACTTGCTTTGCATCTTAAAAGCCTTACCCGCCGTGATCTTCTTGGCCTCCTGGATCTCTTGGATGACGGCCTGGGCCTCATTCCGCGTGGTTTCCGAGCCCTGACGAGCCTTGGTGAGTTCGGCCTTTTGACCCGACGCATCATTCTCCAAGGTCTCACATTTTTTCACTGCATCTTGGAGCTCCTGCTGGATTTGCTTGACACGGGCTTTAAGCTTCTTACGGGGGGCTTGCTTCTGGACAACCTTTTCCTCAGCCTCGCCCAAGGCCTTCCTTAGGGCCTCGACCTCGGTCGCAGCTCCTACATACATTTCGACATTACAGTCAACATACAACGTCTGCGCTCTCCTAACATACGGCAAGCCGTGACTAACCTTGCTTCTCCTGCAGCCGCACTCTAACCTAGCAGAGCTCGTTCTCGGCCCGCTCCAGCCTCTGCTTCAGTTCAGAGACTTCGGCAGCATGAGAGGTCGCGGCCAACAGCGACGCCTGCTCATGCACACATATCATGTTAGTCTCCTACACTAGAGGATTGATCCCCTGTCCGGTTCCTCTTGCCGAGCACCGGACAGTGTCTCAGGGGGTACTAACTATATGGGGTTTTTCCCTCTATTATTTACCTCGAAACCTGTCAACAAGTTGCTGCAGGCTTCGTTCAGTCCACTTTTGGCGGACTGAACCTTCTCGATCACCGCGCTCATAAGAGCACGGTGCTCGTCCATAACGGAGGCGCCTTGTAGCGCCTCCATCAGGTTATTCGGCGCCCCTGGATGGACAGGGACCACCGGCGGAAACGAGGCACCCCCCTCCTTCAAAGAGGGCTGCCCGCCCGACTCCGGAGCCGTATGGGTCTCCGGAATCACATCCGGCTGAGGGCCAAGCTGGATGCGGCCCTCTTTGCCAGTCTCCATGGGGATCGTCTCGTCCATGTGTCCGGCAGTGGAGGCTTCGCCTCGTGGCGCCTCCCGGACAGCGTCCTGGGTTCCTCCCCGGCTCGGATCGGCCCTCCGGGACAGCGCCTCGGCGTCGTCCCCAGCCCCAGGGGAGTAAGCAGGCGGTGGCGACTGGCTCTCCATCTCCGATGGAGCCAACGAACTCCCAGACGAGGATCGCTGGATCAGGTCGCGGGCCGGACTGCAATAGCACAGCTAACTACATCAAGATAATGGAAAGAAAGGGCTGGATGAGCGCATAAATAAGCCATGCCACTTATGATGCGGCCTAGGGATTTTGGCGGGGGCGTCGTTCCGGACTACTGTCAACGTCCCACGCGGTGTTGGCTGCCGGAACGCCCTTTCCCTTTTTGGGCGCCTCCGCCTCCAGATGCGCCGGAGCCGCCCTCTTCTTCTTCCTCTCCTCAAGGGGAGGATTGTTTTCTTCTTCCTCCTCTCCCCCGTCATTGTCCTCAGGGACAGAGGAATGAGTTTCGTCGTCTTCGGATGCGACCTTACGGCGGAGGCCGCTCTTGGCCCCCTCCGCCTTCTTGGCCTTCTTCTTCGGTGCCTTGTACGGCGCCGGTACCAGCATCTCCGCCAAGCGCGGGATGACTGGTTCTTCGGGCAGCGGAGCCAGACACTGGATCCGCTTCGCCCTCTCCGTCCAGTCCTGAAGGAGCAATAACAAAAGCTCAGACATCATCCTCGAAACAATTAGGTTGAGGACTCGTTCGGAATAACATACCTTGCTGGCGGGGTGTGTACAATCGTGACCACGGTCCGAATCCGTGGCCGGTGGTTTCTCATTGCCCTTGAAGAGCAATTTCCATGCGCCCTCGTGCGTAGTCTCGAAGAGCCTCACCAGGGTCCGGTGCTTCTTTGGATTGAACTCCCACAGCGGCCGGCTTCGGTGCTGGCATGGAAGGATCTGGCGGACTAACATCACCTGGATCACGTCAACCAGCTTGACGCTCTTGGTTACCATGCTCTGAACGCGCGTCTGCAGCGCTATCAGCTCGTCAGGAGAACACCAGTCCAGACTCTTCTCGACCCAGGAGGTGAGTCGCATAGGAGCGCTGGAGCGGAATTCGCCAGCTGCGGCCCAGGTGGTGCCGCGTGGTTCTGTGATGTAGAACCACTGCTTCTGCCACTCCTTTACCGTATCCACGAAGGTGCCTTTGGGCCAAGAGACGTTGGACAATTTACTCACCATTGCCCCTCCGCACTTCGCGTGCTGGCCATCCACCACCTTTGGCTTCACGTTGAAGACTTTGAGCCACAGTCCGAAGTGGGGGTGGATGCGGAGGAAGGCCTCGCATACGACGATAAACGCCGAAATGTTGAGGAAGGAATTCGGGGACAGATCATGGAAATCTACCCCGTAATAATACATTAGCCCGCGGACGAAGGGGTGAAGTGGAAACCCTAGCCCGCGGATGAAATGGGGGATGAATACCACCCTCTCTGTGGGCTCCGGCATGGGGACGATCTGTCCCTCGGCAGGCAGACGGTGGGCGATCTCTTTCGCCAAATATCCGGCCACCCGGAGCTCAGTAATGTCCTCCTCCGTGATGGAGGAGACCATCCACTTGCCCTGACCACCGGATCCGGACATGGTTGCTGGGGTGGGAAGGAGATTGGAACTTGGGCGCTGGAGCTCAAGGTTGGGAAGGCAGAAGACAGAGAGGAAGCGTGAGAAGAGGAAGGGGGAATCCTTATCTCCTTATAAAGGCAACAAATATTAAACGCCTCCTCACTCGTCTTGGGATTCGCCTATTCCCAAGGGCTGTGTAAACGGCACGATTGGGTTACCCATGCCCGCATTGATGAGAATCCTGCGATAAGGGGACACGATCTCTGCTTTGACAAGACGTGCCAATAAAACCGCTTCCCGAGATGCGGGGCGACGGGCTAGCCAACGGTTGGAAATAATAACCGGGCAGGCGTGATACAATGTCGTAAACAGTTGTCAGCGGATGGGACTCGTGTAAAATATATAAATTCTCTCCGCGGTTGTGCGTGGTGTGTAACAGGTCCGGATACAATCATTGCATCCGAAGACTATCTCGGAGTTAGGGAGAAGGGAACCCGCCTTGCAATGCTGAAGACAATCTGCGCGCCGGACTCCTCGTCATTGAAGCCAGGTTCAGGGGCTACTGAGGGAGTCCTGGACTAAGGGGTCCTCGGGCGTCCGACCAGTTATCTGTTGGGCCGGACTGATGGGCTATGAAGACATGAAGACCGAAGACTATACCCGTGTCCGGATTGGACTCTACTTGGCGTGGAAGGCAAGCTAGGCGACCTATTATGAAGATTCCCTCCTATGTAACCGACCTCATGTAACCCTAGATCTCTCCGGTGTCTATATAAACCGGAGAGCATTGTCCGGATAGGACAGATTCATTACCATATACTCATAGGCTAGACTTCTAGGGTTTAGCCATTACGATCTTGTGGTAGATCAACCCTTGTAACACTCATATTCATCAAGATCAATCAAGCGGGAAGTAGGGTATTACCTCCATAGAGAGGGCCCGAACCTGGGTAAACATTGTGTCCCTCG
Organism: Triticum aestivum; assembly: GCF_018294505.1. Lineage (NCBI taxonomy): Eukaryota > Viridiplantae > Streptophyta > Magnoliopsida > Poales > Poaceae > Triticum > Triticum aestivum. The sequence goes on from NC_057799.1 coordinate 482,833,723, forward strand.
TCTCCTGTTACCATCGATCCTAGACGCACAGTTCGGGACCCCCTACCCGAGATCCGCCGGTTTTGACACCGATAGGTGGGATTTCTTTTTTGAGAACCGCCCTCCCGACAATTTATTCGGTGATGGGGGTTGGAATTTCTAGAAGTATAACCACTCCTACCAGTTATACCACTCCCCCATCCTGTACCGCGACCATCAGCATGGGAACCTCCTCTACCGCGGTCACCACCACCACTAGAACCTCCTCGACCACTACCATCATCACCTGAACCTCCTCTACCACTACCATCATAACCGGAACCTCCCTCTACCACGACCACCACCGAACCCCCTCTACCACAACCACCACCACCGTCGGAACCGCCTCAACCACCAGCTTTGCTAGTACTCGGAATATCTCCTTTCGATGTTTTTTCTTTTCTTGCATGTCCTTGCATTGTGGCTGGCTCAATGCAATCACCGCACAATTTGTCACGTAGCTCCAGGAAATGCCCGCTGCCAAATTTTTGTGTGCCCGTCAGTTCATCCATATCATTCTGGTATTGCTTCGACTTCCTTCTACCCTTGAGAAGTACCATTATATCCAGATTCAGCCTTATTTGCAGGCCTGATACTCTGACCACTATGACTGGTCCAAATAAAGGTTGAATTGGATGCCCATGTCAAACTAACAGCCTGCATAGTTAACTCGTGCAACCTCACGGTCAAACCATCGGAAATAGGCTCGTTCCTCGTGTTTGCCGCCGTCATGAAGTGGGAGCAGGGATAGTGGTACTTGCTACTTGTGATAGGCATTGGGATTTCCCCTAAGAGGAAGGATGATGCAGTATAGTAGTAGAAAGTATTTCCTTCAATTAAGAACCAAGGTTTATCTAACCAATACGAGACTCACACAAAAAAGATAAAAAGGTACCTGCACACACACAAAACAAATACTTGCACCCAACGTGGGCAAGAGGGTTGTCAATCCCCTTGTACTCGTTAATTGCAAGGATTAATTCTGGTAATGGTAGATAGATAAATTGCAAAGATAATAAATTGCAGCAAGGTATTTAGGATTTTAGTAATATGATGTGAATTGACCCCGGGCCATAGCTTTCACTAGAGGCATCTCTCTCATGAGCGTAGTAACGGTGTGAACACAAATACTGTTGGACAATTGATAGAAAAGTGCATAGTTATGATGTTATTCGTGGCATGATCACAACATAAGAATTACGTCTGTGACAAATAGACAGAAGCAATTTCACATCTACTACTTTTACTCCACCCCTCGACCGCTATCCAGCATGCATCTTATGGTATTAAGTTCATAAAGAACAGAGTAATGCTTAGAACATGATGACATAATATAGACAAAGTAAGACCAAATAATATGTTTGAACCCCTTCGTTTTACGCTTAGTAGCAACAATACAAGTACATGCCTCGCTACCCCTTCTGTCACTGGGTGAGGATACCGCAAGATTGAACCTACCACAAAGCACCTCTCCCACTGAAGATAAATCAATCTAATTGTCTAAACTAGACGGATAGATCGAAGAGAAATAGAAATCTATAGAAATCACACATAAGAAAGTTCAGAAAAGACTTAATTACTTTCAATGAATAATCTGATCATAAACCAAGAATTCATCAGATTCCAACAAACGCAACGTAAAAGAATTACATTGAGTCAATCCCAAAGAGAATATTGTATTGAAGATCAGAGAGAGAGAGAGAGAAAGAGAGAGAGAGACATCTATCTACTGCTATGGCCCCGTAGGTCTTGTGAGGAACTACTCACACATCATCATGGAGGCAACAAGGTTGATGTACAAGCGGAGGCCTTCAAATGGGATCGCGGAAGAACAGCGGCTTGTGGCGGCGGAGTAACTGTTTCGGGTCTTGCTCTGGTGGTTTCTGAATTTTAGGGAATTTATAGCACTGGAATTAGGTCAATCGGAGTTACAAGGGGCCCACAAGCTCAGGTGGCGCCCCCTAGGGGCGCGCCATGTGAGCTTGTGACTATTTATTACATCTATTGGCCTCCCCCGGAAGCTTATAGGGTCTCTCCTGGTTCAGAAAAAATCACCATAAAGTTTCATCATGTTTGGACTTTATTTGGTATGATTTTCCTGAAACAATAAAATAGGAAAAAACAGGAACTGGCTCTGGGCACTGGGTTAATAGATTAGTTCTCAAAAATGATATAAAAGTGCATATAAACGATACAAGATTGATAATATAATAGCATGAAACAATCAAAAATTATAGATATGTTGGAGACGTATGAGCATCCCAAGCTTAATTCCAGCTCGCTCTCGAGTAGGTAATGGTAAAAATACAGAATTTTTGATGTTGAATGCTATCTACCATGTCTCAATCATGTAATTCCCTTTAGGTATGAATATTGAGAAACGATGATGTAATAGATACCAACATAATAATATCCATGAATACCATAAATACTCTTCAAAATATACGATGCTTAACGAATGTTACCCTTACTCATTGAATTATGTAAGCATGGCATGACCCTGTCTTCCTAACATAAGTACAAATCATGAGCACCCCGGTGCCAAACCAAGCAATTGCATCGTAATTTTTCTCACTTCAGCATTTTCATCTTCACTCAATATATAAGCGTGAGACATGGACTTAGCACTATGGGTGGAAAAGAGTATGTTGGTAGAGGGAGGACAAAAATTGAGAAAGTCTCGCATCAACTCGGTGGATTGTTAGGCAATGGAGAGGCCTTATAATCGATATCAATGTGAGGAGTAGGGATTGCCATGCAACAGATGCACTAGAGCTATAAGTGTATGAAATCTCTTTACTGAAACTAAGTGGGTGTGCATCCAACTTGCTTGCTCATGAAGACCTCGGGCATTTGAGGAAGCCCATCATCGGAATATACAAGCCAAGTTTTATAATGTAAAAAATTCCCACTAGTATGTGAAAGTGACAAATCATGGAGACTCTCTATATGAAGAACATGGTGCTACTTTGAAGCACAAGTGTGGTAAAGGATAGTAGCATTGCCCCTTCTCTCTTTTTCTCTCATTTTTTTATTGTATCTTCTTTTAAACAATATCATGAACCTCATCCCCACTTTTTCTAGGACTCATTAGTCTCCATCATTCTTTTCCTCACTGGGACAATGCTCTAATAATGATGATCGTCATACTTCCTTTAAATTACAACTTGATATTTGGTAGAATTTGACTCTATGTCAATGCTTGTGGCAGTGTACCAGGATGTGCAATGATCTAGCATAACATGTATTACAATGATGAATGGTGGATTTGCCACAAATATCATGTCAGCTCTATATGATCATGCAAAGCAATATGACAATGAACACACAAGTCATGTGAATAGTAACCATGGAAGTTGCATGACAATATATCTCGGAATGGCTATGGAAATGCCATGATAGGTAGGTATGGTAGTTGTTTTGAGGAAAGGTATATAGGGTTTATGTGTGATAGAGTGTGTCATATCACGGGGTTTGGATGCACTAGCAAAGTTTGCACCAATTTTGGAGGTGAAAATGGGCAATGCACGGTACCGAAGAGGCTAGCAAAATATAGATAGGTGGGAGTGCTGTAAATAGTCCATGAACTCACATTGATCATAAAGAACTCGTATACTTATTGTGCAGCCTATTAGCCCTTGAAGCAAAGTACTACTAGCATGCTCCTAGGTAGGAGGTTGGGAGGAGTTAACCATCACACGCCCCGAATCCTGAGAACACAAAGGATTTCAACAAGGAATAAATATGCTCCAACATCCCGGTTATGCCATGACCGAAACTTAAATGAGTAGTACATAAAAAGGGTTAATGTCGATAACTCTAGAAACTAATAATTATGAACTAATAATCTTTCATATTACAACATCTGTAAGTGCATCTAGTGCCCCTTAGTGATTTCGGTGTATTGAAGACTTATAGGTTAAGGGACTAATGTGTTTATGAGTGTACACAGGTCTATAAGTCTATGAGGAGTTTGATATTTACAGAAAAAGTCGACCCCTAAAAATGAAGTTCTTCGACTGAAGACTTTGGATTTCTGAAGACTTTCTGAAGACTTTGAAAGTGAAGAAATTGGTGTGACCTTGAAGACTTGGTATTCATTTGAGGAACATGAAGCGTGAAGACTTTTGTTTTCGTAGTTTCATTTTCTCTTTCTTAAGTCATAGGAAACACCGTACTATTAAAGGGGGTCGAGGAAATACTAAGGAAAAATTTCCATGTGATGCTCAACTCAAAATCCTACACCTACCAATCCCTTCGAGTGAAGCCATTGGAAATCTCATACAGTTCAGTCATATTCTTCAGTGACAGAGACGAAGTTCTTCTGGTCTCTGAGGAATTTGTTCTGACTGAGGAGTTAGGAATTCGCCAGTGCGGATTGCCTACACAGTGAGGAACATGATAGACCTGAGGAATTTGATACTCAAATTTCCGACCGTTGCTGTGCTGTGCGCGAGCTGTCCCAAAATATCTACCCACCTAACGGTCATATCATTGAAGGGCATTTATGTCTTATCATGCCGGGCTGCTCCCTAGGCTATAAATAGCCGCCCCCTACAACCACTAGCTGGTTGGCTGCTCCGAGAGAAACTGACACTTGTCATTTGAGAGCATCCCATCCTCCGAGGACTTTGAGCGAAAACCATCAAGTGAGGAAAACCCAAACCCAAACACCTACAAACCCAAAGTGATTGAGCATCACTGAAGAGATTGATCCTGCGTGGATCCGTCGCTTGTTACCTTTGAAGACTGTGCTTCTTCCAGACGGTTAGGCATCATGGTCTAGAGCATCCAAGAGGAATTGTGGATCGCCGAGTGACTGAGTTTGTGAAGGTTCGGAAGTCACCTGAAGACTTACCACGAGTGATTGGGCGAGGTCTGTGTGACCTTAGCTCAAGGGGAATAGGTGAGGACTAGTGTCCTGGACTGCGTGTTCAGGACTGGGTGTCCGGGACTGTGTGTCCTCAGGTTTAAATACCTAGCCGCCCTAACCAGATGTACAACTGAGACAGCAGTTGGAACTGGTCTACCAAATCATTGTCTTCACCAAGCTTACTGGTTCTATTTCCTCAACTCTTTCATTTCCTCATTACTGTGTTGTGTGCTTGTCATATCTGTGTTTGAAGACTTTGACTGAAGACTTTCTCAATTTCCTCAGTTCAATTTCTTCAGTCTGTTTGTCTTCATTCTGTGCTATCCTGTGTTTACGCTTTCTGTACTCTGTGTTTGTCTTCATTTCATCATGATGACCATGCCTATGTTCTGCTATGCTCACTCTTGAGTAATTATTCCGCTGCAAGTAGTTCTTCGCTAAGAAATTTCCTCACCCACAAATTCCTCAGTGAAGAATTCATAAAAATCGCCTATTCACCCCCCTCTAGTCGATATAACGCACTTTCAACATCGATATCATTTAAATCACACGCTTCATATTCAGTGATCTACATGAAGTTTTTATTATACCACTCTTGTATGCCTATCATTTTTAGACAAAACATATAGCTCATGCAAATTACTACTTCCTATTTAACTCTCAAAAATATATAAGTGAAGCATGATAGTGCAAATGATTTCTATAAAATATATCCATCGTCGTGCTATAAGGATATAAGTGAAGACGGGAGCAACTGTCTTAGCTCAAAAAAATGTAAGTGAAGCATAAATAGCATTCTAACAAATCCTGATGAATGTGTGTTTCTCCCAATAGGTGTGCCCAACAAGAAATAATTGTGGAAACGAGCAAACAAAATAAAACTATAGCACTTGACGCTTCAACGAAAACACATATCATGTGATGAATAAAAATAGCTCTGAGTAATATAATGATAGATTGGAGACGAAAGATGGGGTGCCCTCCGGGGCATCCCCAAGCTTAGACGCTTGGGTCTTCCCTGAATACTACCTTGGGGTGCCTTGGGCATCCCCAAGCTTAGGGTCTTGCTGCTCCTTATTCCTTCATCCATCGTGATCTCACCCAAAACTTAAAAACTTCAGCACACAAAACTCAACAGAACCTCGTGAGATCCATTAGTATAATCAGTAAACCCTAAACTTAGATACTATAAACAAATTCATAATTTCCCTTGCATAATACCTATTGTATTCTAACTTCTCCATGACTTATACCCCCTATATAATCCATAGCATCAACAAGCACACTATGCAATAAAATAGAATATGTCTAAAACAAAACAATCTGTAATGATCTGAACTAAAATCATACTTCTTTAACTCCTTTTTTAAAATAGGAAAATGTAGACAATTTGTATCTCAATACTGTATGAATTTAGACCTAGATCACGTTCCAGTAAAAACCGTAAATTCAAATATCGAGCGCAAAAGTTTCTGTTTTTGCACATAATCAATTCAACTATCATCCAAATCATCCCAAAGGCTTTACTTGGCACAAACTCAAAATAAAGATAAAAACACAATTATTACAGTAGGAATAATCATTTTTATACACACAAAAGTAAAGGATAACTATTGGGTTGTCTCCCAATAAGCTCTTTCTTTATAGACATTAGGATAGACCTTGAAATTTTAGCAATCCTCACATAAAAGATAAGAATTGAAGCACAAAGAGAGCATCATATAACATGTAACAAACACTCTTAAGTCTAACCCTTTTCCTATGCATAGGAATTTTATGAATACACAAATTATCAAGACAACCAATATCTAGCATATGCAAATAGGAAGAATGAAGCATTAATAATTTCAACACAATGAGAGGTAATTTATTGACAAGAATATTTTTATAACCATATTTGCCTCTCTCAAAAGAACTATATGTAGGTGTAAGGGCATCTAGTGCCCCTTAGTGATTTTGGTGTATTGAAGACTTATAGGTTAAGGGACTAATGCGTTTGTGAGTGTACACAGGTCTATAAGTCTTTGAGGAGTTTGATATTTACAGAGAAAGTCGACCCCTAAAAATGAATGTCTTCAACTGAAGACTTTGGCTTTCTGAAGACTTTGAAAGTGAAGAAATTGGTGTGACCATGAAGACTTAATATTCATGCGAGGAATATGAAGCGTGAAGACTTTTGTTTTCGTAGTTTTGTTTTCTCTTTCTTGAGTCATAGGAAACACCGTACTGTTAAAGGGGGTCGAGGTAAAACTAAGGAAAAGTTTCCAAGTGATGATCATCTCAAAATAATACACCTACCAATCCTTTCGAGTGAAGCCATTGGAAATCTCATACAGTTGGGTCAATTTCTTCAGTGACAGAGACGAAGGTCTTCTGGACTCTGAGGAATTTTTTCTGACTGAGGAGTTAGGAATTCGCCAGTGTGGATTGCCTACAAGTGACGAACATGATAGCCCTAAGGAATTTGATACTCAAATTTCCGACCATTGCTGTGCTACGCGCCAACTGTCCCAAAATATCTACCCACCTAATGGTCATATCATTGAAGGGCATTTATGTCTTATCATGTCGGGCTGCTCCCTAGGCTATAAATAGCCGCCCCCTACAACCACTAGCTGGTTGGCTGCTCCGAGAGAAACTGACACTTGTCATTGAGAGCATCCCATCCTCCGAGGACTTTGAGCGAAAATCATCAAGTGAGGAAAACCCAAACCCAAACACCTACAAACCCAAAGTGATTGATCATCACTGAAGAGATTGTTCCTGTGTGGAACCGACACTTGTTACCTTTGAAGACTGTGCATCTTCCAGACGGTTAGGCGTCATGGTCTAGAGCATCCAAGAGGAAATTGGGGATCACCGAGTGACCGAGTTTGTGAAGGTTTGGAAGTCACCTGAAGACTTACCACGAGTGATTGGGCGAGGTCTGTGTGACCTTAGCTCAACGAGAATACGTTGAGGACTTTGTGTACTCAGGTTTAAATACCCAGCCGCTCCAACCAGACGTACAACTGTCACAGCAGTTGGAACTGGTCTACCAAATCACTATCTTCACCGAGCTACTGGTTCTATTTCCTCAACCCTTCCATTTCCTCATTACCGTGTTGTTGTACTTGATCGTTTCTATTCGAAGACTTTGACTGAAGACTTTCTCCATTTCCTCAATCCTATTTCTTCAGCCAGTTTGTCTTCAGTCTGCTTATCATGTGTTTACGCTACTTGTACTCTGTGCTTGTTTTCATTTCATCATGATGACTGTGCTACTGCTCTATTATGCTTACTTCTAAGTACTTATTCCGCTGCTAGTTGTTCGTGACTTAGGAATTTGTGGATCGCCATGTGACCGAGTTTGTGAAGGTTTGGAAGTCACCTGAAGACTTACCATGAGTGATTGGGCGAGGTCTATGTGACCTTAGCTCAAGGAGAATACGGTGAGGACTGTGTGTCCTCAGGTTTAAATACCCAGCCGCTCCAACCAGACGTACAACTGTCACAGCAGTTGGAACCGGTCTACCAAATCGCCGTCTTCACCGAGCTACTGGTTCTATTTCCTCAACCCTTCCATTTCCTCATTACTGTGTTGTTGTACTTGACCGTTTCTGTCCGAAGACTTTGAATGAAGACTTTCTCTATTTCCTCAATCCTATTTCTTCTGTCAGTTTGTCTTCAACCTGCTTATCGTGTGTTTACGCTACTTGTACTCTGTGCTTGTTTTCATTTCATCATGATGACTGTGGTACTGCTTTGTTATGCTTACTTCAGAGTACTTTTTTCGCTGCTAGTTGTTCGTGACTTAGGAATTTCCTCACCCTGAAATTCCTAAGTGACGAATTTGTAAAAGTCGCCTATTCACCCCCCTCAAGTCGATATAACGCACTTTCAATTGGTATTAGAGCAAGGTACTCCCTTGTTCTGTGTGATTTTGGTTTAACCGCCTGGAGTTTTAGTTATGTCGACCGCAGGAATGATGACCGTGTCATGCCCCATCTTTGACGGTGATGATTATCCCAAGTGGAAGGCCATGATGAAGAAGCGCCTCATGGCGATGAACAGCAAACTGTGGACCGTCACTGAGATTGGTCTTACCGATCTATGCAAGATGGCGGAGGCTGATGATATTCGCAAGTACACCCTACTTAATCTCACAGCGAAGGACATCATCTGCTCCTGTCTGTCTCAAAATCAGTCCAGGAACATTATGCATCTTAGTCACGCGAAGCTTATCTGGGACCGATTCTCTGAGGTCTATGAAGGTCATTGAACTCGTCATGATCCCTAGTTTGAGGATTTCAAGGAATCGCTCAAAGCGATGACTTTCGATCTGGAATCATCAACCTCTGCACCATGCCTTATGGCAAAAGGTGCCAAGGTAACTGAATGCTACCTATCTGAATACAGTGATGATGAATCTGGTGATGAATTTGGACCCAGTTATACCAAACTTGCTTCCCTTGCCACTAAACAACAAAGAGCTTTGCAAAAGGTTCAAAATATGCTAGACAAAGGCGATGACCTGTTGGGTGAAGAAATGGATCGCACTCAAACCTTGACTGATAATTTTCAGAGACTTCAGTCTAAGTTTGACAATCTTCAAAGTCATCATAACACTCTCTTACCTGATCATGAGAAGCTTTCTTATGAATTTTGTTCAAAGAAAGCAAGATCTTGAAAAGCTAAGGGAGAGTTATGAAGATCTTCAGAAGGAACGTGATTCATTGCTTGCTCAACAGATTAGTGTCGCTCAGGAAGAATTCATTCCACCATGTTTGAAATGCATTGAGCGTGAATCTGCTAATTCTTCACCTGAAAGTTCAAATGCTTCTATTGCTGCAAATTCTTCAACTGTCTCTGCTATCACAAATTCCTCATCTGAGGATGCTACTAGTATCATTGACAATGCAGGGCTGAAGGAATTGTATGTGACAGGCATGTACAAAAGCCTCAAAGGGCATCAGGCTCTTTGTGATGTGCTTAAAAAGCAGATCCTCAACAGGAACCCTAGGAAAGAGGGTATTGCCTTTGAGAGGAAACTCAATGTTGATGGCACATACTGGAAATCTGAGCAGTATCCCAAAACCTCATGGGTTGCCGCAAAGGGACCTCCGGTAGCCATCTACTTTATTTGGCTTTAGAGTAGAATCTTCATATTCTTCTGATGAGTCATTTGACTCCAACTATAAACTGTTCAAAAATCAGAATGGTGAAGTATTTGCTAGATATGTTGGCACTAACTGCAGGAACGGTCCCCCTATGAAGAAAATCTGGGTTCCCAAAAGGTGCCTTGAAAGTCTTCAGGTGAATGTCATCATGACACCGCCTGTGAAGAATAGGAACCCCAGATCAAATTCTTCATATGGACCAAAGTCTTCATATGGATTCAAGTCCTCATATGGATCAAATTCTTCATATGGAGCAAAGTCTTCATATGGATTCAAGTCCTCATATGGATCAAATTCCTCATATGGACCAAAGTCCTCATATGAACATCATCGTGCTAACACTTCTGTTTTGCAAGGAAATACTAAGGGCTATGAATATGTGCATTATTCTTCAAATCATTATGTTCATAAGTCCTCGAAGAATTTCTCTGCTTATTCATATGCTTACCCTAACCCCTCTTATGTGAAACGAAGTGGACTGGCTTCTATGCCACCTTTCTCTTATGGAGCTCGTAGAATGATGAACTCTTTACCACCCCTCTAGATGTGGGTGGTGAAGAAAAAGAACTAATCTCTTATGCAGGGTCAGGTCTCCAGACGAACTTGAACGTCTGAAGAATTTGCTGGAGGCCTGAATATGCTTGAAAGGACGCAAGCTAATCATGAAGAAATGAATTTTCATTTCTCACGTCCTCACACTGCTATATCTGTTCTATTGCTTGATGAAATTGATCTGATGAATTTGATGTCATATTCTTCTCTAATGAAGTATATGAGTTCGTAAGTTGCACTAATTCATCTGCAGGATGATCAACCCAAAGCCACTGAGTGGGTCCTCGACAGTGGATGTACACATCACATGACTGGTGACAGGAACTTATTGATGGACACTACTTTATCTCCATCGCATCTGAAGCATATCACCTACGCTGACAAAGGCAAAAGCAAGGTATTGGGTCTAGGTAAGGTTGCGATCTCAAAGGATCGACACATGGACAAAGTCATGCTTGTCGAGTCCTTAGGATTCAACCTCATCTCTGTCTCAATGCTTTGTGATCTTGATATGGTTGTTATATTTGGCAAGTGTTTTGTTGTGATCATGGAAGCTGACCATTCCAAAGTCTCCGAAGGCTTTAGGAGAGGAGACTTGTATATTGTTGATTTCTCTACAGGACCACAACCTACTACGTTTCTACTTGCAAAAGCTTCAGAAGGCTGGCTAGTGCATCGACGACTTGGTCATGCTGGCATGAGGAACTTGCACACACTCGCGAAGAAGAAGCATGTCATTGGCATTGAGGATGTCAAATTCCTCAAGGATCACCTGTGTGGAGCTTGTGAAGCTGGAAAGATGACCAAGGCCAAGCATCCCTCAAAGACCATCATGACTACCACTCGTCCATTTGAATTAATTTACATGGATCTCTTTGGCCCTAATCATTATGCCGCATTCACCAATGAAGCATCTTTATATGGCTTTGTTATTGTTGATGACTATTCTCGTTATACATGGGTGCATATCGCCTCTTACAAACGTGAAGTGCAGGAAGTCTTCAAACGATTTTCCTCAAGGGCTTCAACCAACTTTGGTGTGAAGATCAAGCACATCAGAAGTGACAATGGGACCGAGTTCAAGAATACTGGTCTTGATGACTATCTTGATGAACTTGGTATTACTCATGAGTTATCTGCTCCTTATACTCCTCAGCAGAATGGCGTCGTGGAGCGCAAGAACATGACTCTTGTTGAGATGGCTCGCACTATGCTTGATGAATACAAGACGCCTCGTCACTTTTGGCCTGAGGCAATTGATACTGCATGCCACATCATCAACAAGGTATATCTTCACAAATTCTTCAAAAAGACCTCATATGAAATCCTCACTGACAAGAAAGCCAATGTGAGTTATTTGAAAGTCTTCGGTGCTAAATGTTGGATTAGAGATCGTCATCACAATTCTAAATTTGCACCGAAAGCACATGAAGGTTTTATGCTTGGTTACGGAAAGGACTCGCACACCTACAAAGTCTTCAACACCGTTCATCACAAGGTTGTTGAAACTGTAGATGTGCGGTTCGATGAAACTAATGGCTCGCAAAGAGAGCACCTACCTCCTGTGCTAGATGAAAAGTCACCTGAGGAATCCATCAAGTTCAAGGCTACTGAGGATGTCATTCCTACCGAAGAATCTGTTGAAGAAGTCATTCCAGAACGTGAAGAACATCATGCTGGTGCACCTGAAGAAAATGGCTTTGAAGAAAATGCTGAGCCAACTCAACGTCGTGAACCAGCTCATCCTCGTGTTGCAAATGAAGTGCAGATCGAGAAAATCATCAGCGACATCAACGCACCAGGTCCTCTCACACGCTCAAAGCCTTCGCATTTGTCTAACTTTTGTGTGCACTTTGCTTTTGTCTCTATCACAGAGCCTACCAAAGTAGATGAGGCATTTCTGGAGCCTGAATGGATTCAAGCGATGCAAGAGGAATTACATCAGTTCGAGCTTAACAATGTCTGGGAACTTGTCAAGCGACCAGACCCTCGCAAGCACAATATCATCGGCACCAAATGGATCTACCGCAACAAGCAAGATGAAAATGACCTTGTGGTGAGGAATAAGGCATGGCTTGTAGCTCAAGGCTACACACAGGTTGAAGGAATTAATTTCGATGAAACTTTTGCACCTGTTGCTAGACTTGAGGCTATCCGCATATTGCTTGCTTATGCTAACCATCATAATATCATCTTATATCAAATGGATGTGAAAAGTGCATTCCTCAATGGTAAGCTTGAGGAAGAAGTATATGTTGCTCAACCACCAGGTTTTGAAGATCCAAAGCATCTTGACAAAGTCTTCAAACTCAATAAGGCCCTCTATGGCCTCAAGCGGGCCCCTCGGGCGTGGTATGATACTTTGAAGGAATTCCTCATGAAGAAAGGCTTCAAACCCGGTTCACTTGACCCAACTCTTTTCACTAAAACCTATGATGATGAATTATTCGTGTGCCAAATATATGTTGATGATATTATCACTACTAGGGAAAACCTTATACACAAAATCTTAGCAGCAGCGCGACACAAAAAGAAGCGCTACTGCTAATTAGCAGTAGCACGGTTAAGAAAAACACGCTACTGAGGCAAATTTAGCAGTAGCGCGTGAGGGCTAAACCGCGCTGCTACAAAAATCGACCGACAGTAACCAACAACCTAAGTTTAGCAGTAGCGCAGGGTCATGGTTGTCGGCGTTCTGGGAAGGGGGTCCCCAGACTTGCCTGCCTGCGGCCCACGGCGTGGCTGAGCTAGCAGGCCTGTACGGCCCATCTTCGTCAACAAGGCAGTCAAGACCCTCGCGAGGGGCCAAGCCTCGCGGGGCGGACAACACAAGACCTCCTCGGGAGCGGCCTCACCAGGCTGCCTCGCGAGGAGCGGAGAAATCAAGGCAGGGCAAACCTCACGAGGCTCTCGTGACGTGAGCCATGACGATCAAGATCAGGCGGGCGCCAGCGCGCGCAGTATCCTGTTTTCCCCTTCGGTGCTAAGGAGGCAAGCGCAGGCGCAGAGTATCGAGGCATCAAGCAAAGGTTTCCATATCAGTGCAACGAGGCCAAGACCAGCAGGACGGCAGGACAGAGGTCACCATGGAGCCCAAGACGGTGTCACCACCAGAGCCTTTCGCAGGCGAAGACCGCTTTTGTCAGGATAAGCTGTACTAGCTGCCCCCTTTCAAATTGGCCGTTGTTGGCTCCCTTCCCGCTCAATATTTGGGGAGAGGACCAGGGCCTATATAAGTAGAACTAGCCACCACAGTAGAGGGGGGGGGGGATAACCCATTGAGAGGCATCTCACGCAACACAAGTTCGCCAAGCACAAGAACACCTCAACCTCAGGAGGCTGTTCTTCCCCTTGTACTGTTCATCATCAGCCCAAGAGGCAATCCACCACCACCACACTGGAGTAGGGTATTACACCACAACGGTGGCCCGAACCAGTATAAATCTTGTGTCTTTGTGTTGTGAGTTCGTCGAGTTCGTCCGCGAGATCTTAGCGAGCTAGGGCGTGGATCGTTAGGGAGGAAATCTTCGCGCGTACCCCAGTGTTCTAACTTTGAGGGTTTTGCCGGAACCCGTGATCCGACATTTGGCGCGCCAGGTAGGGGTGCGCCGGAGCCTCTTCCCCGCCAATCGACCTGCCGACGCTCTGCGGCCCCGATGTCCGGCGACCTGAGGGCCGACTCCGACCGCTGGGCAACCTGGCCAGCCCGGGCGTCGTCACCTGCCCATGAAGACCTCAACCCCGTGCTCCAGGCGGCCCGAGCGCCGCCTAACACCGCAGGGCGCGGGCGGCGTGGCGGGGCGCCGTCCACCCTCACTCCACGACAAGCGCGAGCCGCTGCAAGGGCCGCAAGCCACACCGCAGCAACGGTGCCGCACACATGGCGGGAGCAGGTGAACATGCGAGCCGCGCTCACGGTGGCACGGGAGTTGCTGCGGTGCCGATTGATGGAGAGCGGCCAGGCTGCACTGCTGGAATGCGTCGCCGAACTGCTGGATGCGGCGGCGTCGGGAGCGCCGCCCTTCTGCTATCTGCTTCCTTCTCAGGCCACTACGGGATCTCACGGCGGGCCTCGCCGCAATCACGCGCCCTCGGGTGCGCCTGGGGGCTTCATCGACACCAGGATGGCAGGCGGCGCCGGGGGCCCCGTTGCCCCCACACCGCCTCCGATGAGCATGGGCACGAGCGTTGCCCCCCATGGCCTCAGCGAGGCGTCGCGCTATCATCCTCCGGATGCCGCGCTGGGCCGGGCGACGTGGAGTGTGGGGCACTACGGCGAGGTGTATGGGGTAACGGCCCCGGAAGCCTATGTGCCCCGCATGATGGACCAGGAGTACACGTCGGAGGACGACCCTGGCTCGTTTCTCGGGCCAGGTTGGGAGGAGGAGGCATTAGGAGCTGAAGCCTTCCAGGAGCCGCCGGAGAGCCCCGCCAACGCACCATCGACATCAGATACAGGGTACCACTAATCCCTCAGGAGCAAGCTTACGCTAACCATGGGCGCAGGAGAATCAGGTCACCGCGGCAGCTGGCGGCCCCAGCTCGGCGACCTCCCTCCGGCCAGGAGGATCGTGCTGGGGGCATCAGGAGAGAAGCTGGGAGCCAGATCCCTTGCTGCGTCGCATGGAGCAAGGCCCCCCCGGAGGTAGGCCCTTTGCTGGGGAGGTGCTGAAAAGCCTACCCCCGGCAGAGGACCCGTGGTCGCCGAGGGCGCTGCTGGCGTCCCCTTTCCCCCTTTGTGCCGTCCTGGTTGCCGGTAGGCTCAAAGGTGGTCGAGGGCGGCGCAAGGCGGGGCCCTCGTCTGGCGATATGAAGCAAGGCCGGTACCTGTGAAGAAGGCCCAGTACCTATGAAGATCGCCGCCCGTGACACTCTCACGTAATAATGAGTGGGGTTGTACATGCCCCGGAGTCTCCGGAGAGCCGTCCTCGGGCCTCGGGGGCTCCGTCCCATGCCTAGTGGCAGCACTTAGCTCCGCGCTGGTGAGAAGACTTGAAGAGAAGAAGACTAGACTAGGTGCCGGACGCGGCCATTTGCTTTGAACCCCTTTTCTGTAGCCTTGCCCTTTGGATTTGGATTTAAGTTGAAGTTGAATTTTCATTGATGCTCGCTGGGGGGGGGGGCTTTTCTCGTTCGGAGTGATTTCTCGTTATCTGGTTCTCGCCTTGTTTTGGACTCACGCACCACGCCTTCCACTCACGAGCCCCTTGCGAGCTGGATTGGGCAGGGCACACATGTGCCGCGCGCGCACGGTGACGCCACAGATGATGCTCGCCTCTCACAAGGCCCCCTCGGGTGGATCGACGGGCTCTCCAGGAGTCCCGAAAAGCTCATGACCTCACGATTCGGTTCGCGACCCGCCCCGGCTAAGGTAAGCCACAATGGGAACTAGCCGCCAGATTCACGATTTCGTGAAGGCGCATACTCAGTTTGACATAAGAGAATGAAGGCAGCGGTTTATTTACACGAGGGGCTCCCCCTCTCAAAATGCTCTCACAATCTTTAGGGGCCACGCCCGAGTTTTTGCATACAGGATAAAACAGCAAGGGGAACCTGGGATTAGCCAGATATGTTGCTCGCTGCATCGCCTTCGGACGCGTCGCTCGCGATGTCGTCGTCTTCGCCGGCATCGTCGCCGCCTTCGGTGACGCCTCCATCGCCGTCGTTGACCACGTCACCTTCGTCTGCTGCGACTACCACCGCTTCGTCTTCGGAAGTGAAGGCCCTGACCAGCGCGTCCACGTTGTCCTCCACCCACCGCGCCAGGTCACCACGAATGGCCTGCAGTCAGGGGCAATGGCGGCGTCGAAGTCAAAGTCGGGGAAGGAATTCCGAAGGTGGCTGAAGACACGGGAGAACGCGCGCCCAAGCAGGCCCCGGCTTCTCTCTTCCACAAGCTGGCGAGCCCTATCAGACAGGGCTTTCAGGCGCGTCACCACGTTGGCGAAGAAGTTCAGGTGACTGGCGTAGTCATTCGAGTGGGGGTGCAGTGCATTCTCGTCGCAGATGTAGCCCAGGGCGGTGTTAGCCCTGTTCCGGAGGTCCTGAAGCATGGGGGCATGCTCGCGCTCCAGCGTCCGCCGTTGAAGCACTTCCTCCCTGTTTTGCCGCGCGACGGCCTCGGCGTCATCAACCCGTTTCCGAAGAGAAAGCAACTCGGCGCAGGCGGAGGCCAAGTCCGCCTGCGCCGAGACCAGGGTGGCAGCCGCGGTCTCCTCACGCCTCTCCGCCTCATCTAACCTGGGCCTGAGAGCGGCGGCCCTGCCCGCCGCCTCAGTTCCCGCAAGCTTCAACTTCAGGTCGTGCCAAACTTCAAGATCCGCGTGAACTTCGGCCACCCGGCGGTCGACTTCCTCCTGGACCCTGGCCTCGCGAGCCCCGATGGCATCTTCCGCTTGGGCAACTCGACGCTCCCTCGTCTCCAGTTGCTCAAGCTCGAGGCTACGCTCCACGGCTTCCAGAGCCAACGCCTCCTCACGCTTCCGGACCTCCTCTTCCTCGGCAGGCGTCCCCCTCAGCGACGCAAGGGCGGTTCTACGTGCCTCCACTTGACGCTTGAGGAACGTACTCCTGGCTTGGAGCTCCCACACGCGCTTCTCCGCAGCCTCGCGACGGCGGTCAGGCTCGCGAGCCTCCTCCAAGGCTCGGGAGCAAGCCTCACGGGAAACCTTGAGGGACGCCTCAGCCTTCGCATTGTCAAGATCACGCTGGTAGCGGCCAAGGCTGATGGCCACCCTCAGCTTACGCCGTTCCTCCACCAGCCGAAGACCCTCAGCCTCAAGGCGTGAGTCGACACCCGCGAGTTCTTCACCGAGTCGGCTCATCGCGCCCATAGCCTCCTAGAAGAGCTCATGACGAACGACGCTCCACCCGCGCTCGAACTCCAACGCACGCCCCACCTCGTCCTCCGCCACGGGGGCTGCAGGCGGGACGTGAAGCGGTGCACCCCCTCTCAGCAGGGGGCTGGTGCCGCTCCAGGTGCCGGCCCGACCTCACGAGGGGCCCCGGCCAGTCGGGGCCCGCTGCTTGAGGAGGAGCTGAAGGCCAAAGGCAACCAGCTGCTGTCCATGACCAGAGGAGGAGTCCGGGGAACGCCCGCCAAGCTCCAAGCCAGACCGTGGAGGAAGGGTAACGGAGCCGCAGATTCAAAGCGCCATGGAGGCGAGCGCACCCCCTCGGCCGGCCCAGCTCTAGGCGCGGCATGCAGGCTCAGGATGCTCAAGGCCGACAGGGGTGCCGAGGAAGGCGGGGATTGCTTCTCGGGGGACTCAACGGCCCTGGCAGAAGGGGTCCTGAAGAGCCAGCGTCAGGAAGGAAAGCATCAATCAAGAGATCACAAGGTGCAGTACTTACTCGTCGACGGCGATGTACTTTTGTCGCTTCAATGGCCCGAAGATGCCACTGCCGCCCAGAGATCCTTTCCTCTTGCGGAGTTCCTCGAAGTCCACACAAAGCCGACTGAAGCGCTGAATGTGGCGCCCAGTGCGGGGTGCAGCCGGAGAAGTGCTCGAGAGAACAACTTCAGGGGTGCCTGGCTGCGGAGAATAGTCGGGCGCCATCTCACCGCGACCTCCCGAGGCATCCGGAGTTTTGGCCTCGGGAGCCGCGTGCTGCATCGTCTCAGCGACCAACGTCCCAGGATCACGGGTTCCTGAGGACGACGCCCCAGGAGCCCCAAGCGGCATCCGCACATCAGCACTCGTGCCGCCAGCCTCTGGCGGCGCTCGTCCCCCTGCACCCATGTTTGGGACCAGCTCGGTGCCGGCGACAAGGAAGGGAACCGCATTGACAGGGTTCTCGCGGGACCCCACCAGGCCGTCCGGACGCAGTCCCCACTCGTCAAAGGGAGGCATGCTCCCTGCAAATTCAGCCTTGTTCTTGTAGCGGTACAGCAGACAGTTCTTCCCAGGCAAGTCATCCGGCGAGGGGACACCTGTCAGGACCTCGAGCACCGTTTATCTCGTCCCAAGGGGGAGCCCGGACTCCTGAAACCTCATATGGTCCTGACTGCTGAGCAAGGTCCACATCGGGCGAGAATGGCGCTGAAGCGGAGCGACCCGGCGCTTGATGAACTCCTTCACCACCATAGGCGCGGTCATGCCGCGGTCCTTCAACCTCCTCAGCCTGAGCCAGACGGGGACAAGACGGGGGCTCGCGAGCCTCTCGTGGCCCCAGCCGGAGTGAGAAATGGCAGGCGCTGATGGGGCGTGGAGCAGGGGGCTGAGCACGCCGGCATCGACAAACACCCACCATGTCCGAAACTCGCTCGTGGATGGAGGAAGCTCGAAGTCGATCCCCGAGCCCACTGTTGCGGCCACGGCCTGGAAGCTCACGCACCCCGAGCTTTGCCGAGGGTCAATCAGATGCAATGAGAAGAAATGGCGGAAGAGGGCCACAGAAGGAGCGATGCCCACCATGGCTTCACACACAAAGGCAAAGACGGCAAGGAGAGTCACGGATTGAGGGTCGAGATGCAGCATGTGGATCTGATAATGCTCAAGTACCGCGTTGAAGAAGGCGGAGAAAGAAGGAATCAGGCCAGCCCAAAGGGCATCGATGAAGATTGGGACCTCGGTGGCCGCACGTGCAATGCGAGCGTGAGACGCAGGCCAAGCCACCGTCCCCCCCACTCGTGGAAGTTGGAAACGAGCATTGGACGCCCCTTGTCCATGGCCTCGTCGTTGAGCACCAAGGATCGGTCGAGCGCAGGCTCGATGGCCGGAGGCGCACTTGGCGAAGACAGGGGCTTCTTCCCCTTGTCTGCTTGTTTCGGCGCCATGGTGACAAAGCGGGCAGGGCGCAGGTCAGATTGGAGAGGGGGAGCAAAGTCTTGAGAAAGCAGAGGGATTGGGGAAGCAAGGCGTGGGCGATGGAAGAATAACTATGTAAGTTGCGGGGGCCGCATAGCCAGGAGGATTCCAAGGCAGCATGGGGAAGCGGAGACGCCCACGTCCAATCAACCGCCACGTGTCAACCAAGGCCGCAGGCTTTTGGGGCCCGCGGTGCTCCGCGCTTGACCTTTGGCTTCGCCTCGAAGCCAAGCCCGAGCGTGCCTTGGGCCCGGGGGCTACTATCGGTGTTCTGGGAACGGGGGTCCCCAGACTTGCCTGCCTGCGGCCCATGGCGTGGCTGAGCTAGCAGGCCTGTATGGCCCATCTTCGTCAACAAGGCATTCAAGACCCTCGCGAGGAGCCAAGCCTCGCGGGGCGGACGACACAAGACCTCCTCGGGAGCGGCCTCACCAGGCTGCCTTGCGAGGAGCGGAGAAATCAAGGCAGGGCAAACCTCGCGAGGCTCTCGTGACGTGAGCCATGACGATCAAGATCAGGCGGGCGCCACCACGCAGTGTCCTGTTTTCCCCTTTAGTGCTAAGGAGGCAAGCACAGGCGCAGAGTACCGAGGCATCAAGCAAAGGTTTCCATATCAGTGCAACAAGGCCAAGACCAGCAGGACGGCAGGACGGAGGTCACCATGGAGCCCAAGACGACGTCACCACCAGAGCCTTTCGTAGGCAAAGACCGCTTTTGTCAGGATAAGCTGTACTAGCTGTCCCCTTTCAAATTGGCCATTGTTGGCTCCCTTCCCGCTCAATATTTGGGGAGAGGACCAGGGCCTATATAAGTAGAACTAGCCACCACAGTAGGGGGGATAACCCATTGAGAGGCATCTCTCGCACACAAGTTCGCCAAGCACAAGAACACCTCAACCTCAGGAGGCTGTTCTTCCCCTTGTACTGTTCATCATCAGCTCAAGAGGCAATCCACCACCACCACACTGGAGTAGGGTATTACACCACAACGGTGGCCCGAACCAGTATAAATCTTGTGTCTTTGTGTTGTGAGTTCGTCGAGTTCGTCCGCAAGATCTTAGCGAGCTAGGGCGTGGATCGGTAGGGAGGAAATCTTCGCGCGCACCCCAGTGTTCGAACCTTGAGGGTTTTGCCGGAACCCGTGATCCGACAACGGTGCGCGCTACTGCTAATGCAGTAGTAGTAGCGCGCTTTTTACTCATGTCGCTGCTACTAATTTTTAAATTGTCCACACGGTTGGCCCCGTTTAGCAGTAGCGCGTTTGAGAGAAGCGCGCTGCTGCTACGCTCTTATTAGTACCGCGTGTTTCCTCCCGCACTACTGCTAAGTCGCAGCACCCCACCACCTTTTCCACCCGTCCTCCCCTCCCCCATCTCCTCTCCTTCCTTTCCCCTACCTCCCACATCCTCCCTCTCTCACTCTTCTTCTTCCTCAATACTTCTCCCCCCATTACTCTCCCTTTTCTACCTACGTTTCTCCCTCTTCATTACTCCTAGCTAACTACATCACCTCCATTAATGCATCTCCTTTCTCTTTTTCCTTCCCCCTCCACTAGTTGAAGTTGTCTCCTCGCAAATTAGCTAGCTAGGTAGATGTAGCATTTAGTTAAGTGACCTATTTTCCCCCTAACTAGATCTATCTTTGTCAAGAAGATCTTTGTGCACTTTTGATCTCCCTACATCATCATCTCCACCGTGTGCTCGATCTCGAGATAGAGGTGATTAAAATTTCATGCTTTTGCAAAATGGAAATATGTGTATGTGTGTGTGATATGATAATTGGGCAATATGATGGAAATTGTGTGTGTGGCATGAGTTGACGCCAAATTGTGCTTTTGAGTTGCCTATGTTTTGCCAAAATGTCGATTTATTTCTGTTTCGGCGAATTCCGGGCAAACTCTAGATCTATATGTCCTATTTTTAGGGAAGGTCATGCCAAATTTTTGTATGACTTTGATGCATGCACACATTTTTATAATCAATTTGTTTATTATTACCGTGCAGACGTTCATGATGGTCAGTGGAACCATGGTGGACGGGTGGTTGCGGTCGGCGGTGCAGGACATGAAAGAAAATAACCGGACAGAGGTTTTATGTCCGTGTCGAAAATGCAAAGGAATAGTTTGGCTCGACCCCTATGATGATGGTCGTGTCGAAGCGCACATGCTCATGACTGGTTTCATGGATGGCTATACACGGTGGATAATTGAAGATGAGGATGACGAGGACGCCGACGGGGCAGGCAATGACGACATGGGGCAAGATGAAGAGATGATTGATAATGGCGGCGGGGAAGAGGCCGGACATGGCGGCGGAGAAGGGGCCGGACATGGCGGAGGAGAAGGGGCCGGACATGGTGGCGGAGAGAACGTGGACTCCACGCAACAGAGTTTGTCGGTACTAAGTTCAATCGTACGAGACCCTCATGTTCAAGCACTACTTCGCAAGGAGACGAGTACTGAGAGAGCTGCTTCTAGAGAGGAGGCTAAGCTGGAGCAACTGGTGGTAGACTCGAACACTCCATTGTATGATGGTTGCAATCCTAAGGTGACCCGCTTGGGTTTCGCGCTCCAACTCCTGAAGACGAAGGCTAAAAACAAATGGACCGACACTAGCCTCGATGAGCATCTCAAGTACCTAAAGGATGTTCTTCCCGCGGGGAATCTATGTCCTACTAGTGTTGATAAGGCCAAGAAGATCGTGTGCCCTCTTTATCTGCCGCACGTTAGATACCATGCATGCATCAACGATTGCATAATTTATCGGAAGGAGCAGGCAGAAAAAACAAGTTGTCCGGTGTGTAATGCTTCTCGATACAAGAAGGCCGGGAAGAAATGTCCCCAGAAATTTGTATGGTACTTACCGATCACTCCCCGTCTCCAGTGGTATTTCGTAGATCCCAAGGAAGCAAAGCTAATGCGCTGGCACGCGGAGAGGAAGAAGCCCGACGATGGAGATGGTCCGAAGCTGAGACATGTCAAGGATGGAAGCCACTGGAGAGTGTTGAACAGCTTCTATCGGTATTTCGAATGTAATGCAAGGAACATCATGCTCGGCGCGTGTATCGATGGCATCAATCCATTTGGCAACCAGAACATCAACCATAGCACATGGCTCATGTTTGTATGGATGTACAACCCCCCTGGTTGTGCATGAAGTCGAAGTACATTCACATGAGCATGCTTATTCAAGGGCCGAAACAACCAGGAAATAATATTAATTTGTATCTGGGCTACTTCAAGAGGAGTTAGACACGTTATGGAAAACACCGGCCAAGACATGGGACGCCAGCAAAGGCGAGTATTTCTACATGAGAGCCACGCTGATCACGACGGTGCACGGCTATCTCGGTTACGGATATGTCGCAGGCCAGGTGTGCCATGGATATTGCGGATGCACACAGTGCATGGATGATACGACGTCTCAGCAGCTAACGTCAAGGAAAGATGGCGGGTCTGGGAAAATCGTGTACATGGGGCATCGAAGATGGCTCGAACAGGACGACCCATGGAGAGACCGTGGAGATCTATTCAATGGTCACACTGAGCATCGAGGACCTCCACATAAGCGGAGCAGTGCCGAAATCGATGAGCTGTTGAAAAACTGGAAGGAGTGCCCCGCGCCGGGAAAGACGATGAAAAAGGCGCCGGAGCCGCTGCTGAAGGTATGGAAGACAAGGTCTGTGTTCTGGGACTTGGAGTACTGGCACAAACTCGATACACCTCATTGCCTTGATCAAATGCATATCTGTAAGAATGTCCTTGAGAGCTTGCTCGCGACACTGATGAACATGCCGGATAAGAGCAAGGATGGACCGAAGGCAAGAAAAGACTTGCAAGATTTGAAAATCAGGGAAGATCTGCACATGCCGCCCCGTAAAAATTCAGACGAGACAGAGACGGAGACAGAGGCGCGGGCGAAGAAGGGCAAGAAAATAAAGAAAGAGGATTATTGCCCCCTTCTTGCTTCACCTTAAGTTAGGCTGAGATCAATCAATTCTTTAAGTGCCTTACCAGAGTCAAAGTTAGTTCCGGTTACTGTGGCAAGATAAGCAGGTATCTAGACACGGACAAGAAAAGGTTCAGCGGGATGAAGTCCCATGACTGTCATGTGATGATGACGTAGATACTACCTGTTGCCCTTAGGGGGATAATGGACAAGCATGTCCGTGACACGCTTATTGGTCTCTGCAACTTTTTCGACGTCATCTCTCAAAAGTCGATTAGTTTGAAGCAGCTGCGAAGGCTACAGGAAGAGATCGTTGTGATACTGAATGAGCTTGAGATGTACTTCCCGCCCGCGTTCTTTGACGTGATGGTGCATCTGTGTGTCCATATTGTGGACGACATAATAGACCTGGGGCCGTCATTTCTGCGCAACATGATGCCGTTTGAGAGGATGAATGGGATCATCAAAGGATTCGTTCGTAACATGTCCCATCTGGATGGAAGCATCGTCCAGGGCTATCTGACACAAGAGTGCATCTCTTTCTGCGAGAATTTTCTATATGGCGCAAACCAGCCGCCTGGTGTTAGTGTTGGTTTGCCCATTAACAAGCACGATGGGAGGCTCGAAGGATAAGGTCACTCCAACGGTCACAGGGAACTGCACGTGGCATACTCAGATCGACGCAGCGACTTTGACATAGCAAACTTGGTAGTGCTACAACACCTAGATGAGGTAGATCCTTTCATGGCACTGCACAAAGAAATTATCGCAAAGAAGTATCATGACCGGGGGGTATGCAGGACGGACACCAAAGTTACTAGAGAGCACAACTCCACTTTCCTGCATTGGTTCAAAGAGCATATTATTGCTAATCCCGCGGAGGAGGGCTGTAAGGACAGATTGCTCATATATGCCTTAGCACATGGCCCCTCGCCCAACCTCCTAACCTATCAGGCATACGATATCAATGGATACACATTCTACACGGAGGCCAAAGATATGGACAGTGATGATCAGAACTCAGGGGTGACGATGGAATGCATAACCGGCAGCGACAACGGCGCAACTGAAAGATTTTACGGAAGGGTCGAGGAGATCTGGGAGCTTGACTACTCTGGACTGCACAACACGACGATGTTTCGTGTCAGATGGGCTAAGAATGTCGAAAGAGAAAACCGGAATTTCACTACCATGACTATACCCGACGCCAAGAGCGCTACCGTGAACGCTATCGCAAAAAAACGAGCCATGGGTACACGCTAAGCACGTGACACAATGCTTCTTCATAACCGACCCGCGCAATCCCAGCCGTGTTGTCGTGAGGAGAGGCAAAAGGAACATCATTGGAATGGATGGAGTCGCCAACGAGGAAGACTATGATCAGTACGGCAACCCAATGAGGGAAGATGATGATGATGAAGTATACATCAAAAGAAGAATCAGTACTACATTACCTAAGAAAAATCGTACTCCATGGAAAAGGCAAAGTCACAATGAGGGGCTCATTATTCTTCAACAAACAAGAAGGGAAAGAAGCTGACTCAAAAACGAAAACGTCAATGCTGAGGAACCGTATGTTATCGGTCAAATGATGAAATATATATGTTCCTATTTTGTATACACACTTAGCCATTATTATGCATGGGTCCAATGATGTAATATATGTTCCTATTTTGTATACATATTTAATCGTCAAATGATGCAATATATATCGCCTACAATTCCCTTCGTTCACTGCTCTCGGAAAAAAAGTGAGAGAAAATAAAGGAAAAGAAAATAGAAGGAAACAAACAGGAAAACTGTTATATAGGTACTGGTTATAGCAGCAGCGCTTTTGTGAGAAAAGAGCTACAGCTAGTCAAGATAGCAGTAGCGCTTTCTACACGAAACCGCTATAGCTACCTGGAGTAGCTATAGCGCGTTTTGCCTAAACGCGCTACTACTATGCCCACTTAACCCCCAAAATCCCCACTCCTCTCTTCATCCCGCCTCTTTTCCCCCAAATCCCCACACTCTCTCTTCCCCCGTCGCGCCGCCGGAGCCCTGCCCTCGCCGCGCCTTTGCGCTCGCCCCCGACCCCGACCGACCCCGGCGCCGGCTCCGGCCCCCGACCCCGGCTCTGGCCCCTCCCAACCTCGGCCGTCGTCGGGCCTGCACCCTCTGTAAGCCCCCCACCGCTCCTCCTCTCTCTGGTAGCTAGGTTTTTTGGTTAATTTACTTAGGTTTTAGTTAGGGCAGATGGTTAATTAGGTTATATATTTAGTTATGAATTTAGCTAGGTTTTTTCTTCAAGTTCTATATTTTTCTTCCTTTTATATGCAAATTTGAAGTGGACATGTGATGTTTTGGACATATCATATTTGGAAATTTGGACATGTCATTTGGACATGATGATTATGTGCAGGGTAAATGGTCCGACTGGCCTATGTTACGCCGGAATGTTGATTCATTTCCGTTCCGGTGAATTTCAGGCGCTCGATATGTCCATTTTTTTAGCAAAGGTCATGCCAAAATTTTCCATGAATTTTGGCACGATTTGTGCTAGATAGTAGGCATATCGAGTGCTGGGAAACGACATTCCAGCAAACATATATTTCTTTTTTATGTCATTTCTCATTTTTTTCATTGTTTTAGAATTAAACGAGGAGACTTAATCATAGGAAACATGTCGAACAACGAAGAAACTGGGCCTTCTGACCAAGATGCAGAAGAGATGGATTATGAGGGTGAACAAGAGTACCTCGACTATTTGACTGCTAAGCAATCGCATAGTCAAGGTTTGCAGGTCGACCTCAATGATGGTACTGACGCCGACATCGATACCGACTGTGCCAGCACCAATGGCGGCGCCGAGACCGGCGGGGAAGGTACTGGCGGGGAAGGTACCGGCGCCGATGCCGCTACCGAAAATAAGAAGCAGAAGAAGCATAGGATACGAAAACCTAACAAACTAGGGATTGGACGACTGGTGATCACAAAGATGGCACCTGGCAAGTTTGAGCCATTAGAGCCGGAAGAACCTCGCAAGTGCTATGGGAACCAAGTAGGATGCATCCTACGGGAATGCGCGAGCATCAACGACGATGACTTAAGGAGTAAAGAACATTTGACGCAGTTGCTCCTGACGAAGTTGCACAAGAGATTCAAGTTCCCCGACCGGGATGATAACATAGAACAACCGTTGGATGATCCGAAGATGAAAAAGATTAACAATCACGCCATGGGCATGTTCAGAAATGATTTGGCCTCCTGGAAAGGGAGGGTGAAACGAGCTATTGAGGCTGAGGAACCCCTGTCGAAGATTCTGGAGGAAAATCCAACACTTACGGAAGAGGAGTTCGAAAAGTTCAAGGACACTTGCGCTACCGAGGCAGCCAAGGCTAACGCTGCGAAATTCAAGAGCCTTCAGCAAAGGAACACAGGGAAGCATCGCCTCGGAAGCCATGGCTACCTCGGTAAAAGGCCCATATGGGATAAGGAGGACGCGGAACGTGAAGCCGCGGGTATCCCAGACCCCTTCGCGAAGTCCACCAACCCCTTGGAGCGTGACTCCATCAGGGCCCGCTACAAGTGGGACAAGGAAAAGAAGGTTCTTTACACGGACCAGATCACGAGGAAATTGATTAGACTACTGGTAATTATTCTTTTACCACCTTACATTTAGCTCCAGATCTAGTCGACTACACATTCCTAAACGGTTCATGCTCCTTCTGCAGGAGAAGCAACACCAGCTTGCAGCCGAAAGCCCTACTTCTCCGATGAGGACCAAGTGGGACACCCCTCTCAACCGGGCCTTGAACGAACTTAAGGGACTCCCTTTGGGCCAGCGGTCGCAATATGGTCGTGTGCACGGCGCTGGAGACGGCGCCACGTGGAAGGTGTTTTACAACAAGGGCCCGGAGGCAAAGAAGCAGAAAAAGAAGTTTAGTCAGGCGAACATCGACGAGAAGGTGAAGCTTGCGGTCGAGAAAAAAGCATCCGAGGATGCGAAAAAAACAGCCGAGAGAAAAATGAGTTGCTACAGCAGGCAGTCAATGCAGCTGTAACTGCCTGCAGAAATGATTTCGCTACTAACTTGGTTCCAGCTATCATCAACTGGATGAAAGAAAATCCAAACAAGACGGTACATGATTTACCGTTGCCCAGTTTCGTCGAGAGCAACTCCATGAACAACAACACCACTGCACCATCACTTGCTCACGCAACCGCGCCTCCTCTCGCAGTCGCTCCCGCTCATAGCAGCCCGTCCTCAGTCTCTGGCGCGCTAGGTGGGCCTTCGTCTTTGGCTGAGCTCGACGCCCTCACGGTAATTACATGTCGCACCAACATATATATATATATATATGTATATATATATATAGAATATTCCTTTTTCGTTGCCTTTTGGATGTTTTACGCCACAAACATATGTGTTTGCAGGCCGAAGAAACCCCGTGCACCATACTCTACTTGATCAAAGGCCAGAAGGTGGACATGGGAAAGGGGATGATAATGAACCCCTTGCAACCCACGTTCCACAACCAGCCGATCCCCGCTGGGCACTTCAGGGTTAACTTGTCCAGTGTGAAATCGGGGCACGAGGATTTGCCTCCTCCAGTACAACATGTGGGAGAGGACGACGAGACCCCGCCGCGGATTGGAAGCTGCAAGGGTTGGGTGCTGCTATGGCCGAAGAATCTTATTCGTCTAGAGCCGGCGAGAGCACACCAATAACCACAATCAACAAGCATGTGCAGAGACCACCACCCTGCCTATGCAATTACCAGCTCCTGTAGTGCCGGGTGAGAGCGGCGGACGACGTGATGAAAGGGGTGCAATAGTAC
Organism: Triticum aestivum; assembly: GCF_018294505.1. Lineage (NCBI taxonomy): Eukaryota > Viridiplantae > Streptophyta > Magnoliopsida > Poales > Poaceae > Triticum > Triticum aestivum. The sequence continues at coordinate 482,861,904 of NC_057799.1, forward strand.
TGGCTGATGTAATCGGTCCTGTAGAACAGAGAATGGATGATGAGAGGAAGGTCGACCCAATGGGTTTCCTCAATACAAACGCGTATGACTGTGACTTAGATATGATGAGTCAACCATATGACGAATCGGGCTATCAGCATGCTAATGAGGATATGGATGATCTGCCCGGGTAGGAAGGTCGTAGCAGGGATTGCAAAAAGTCTCTCTTCATGAAATCCTCACAGGACACGCCTGAAGATGCCGCCTCAACACAGGCACAACTAGCTGGGGGTCATACAGTGCTTAGCCCAGGAACACTGGGGCAGGGGTTAAGGAAGGGTCTGGAAGGTGTGCCCAAGAAAAAGGACAGGAAGAGATCGGGGAAGATAGCTGCCTCCAAACAAGCCAGAGCACATAGCAGCCAGACGATGGATTCTGAAGAGCATGTACCCGTGAAAGGTGCGGCCATGTTCCATCTCACGGGCGAGCCGATGCTACCACCGAAACCGCTGGAGGCACTATCAGGGGATCTCAGGAGACTGCACGACCATGTGCTGTCGACTGAGAAAAGCCTACTAGCCTCGAAGGATCCAGGATATCCGACATACGCGGCTCGTGTGCCTGAGGGGAAGTGCTACGTCGACACATGGCCCGCGGAGGTGTTCTTCCTGCGGTTTGACCATATCTTTGAGATGTTTCTGACAAGGCGACTCGATTTTACAATCGTCCGCCTTTTTGCGCTACATATGAGCTCCGTCATGAAGAGAGAAGAAGTCTCGCAAATCTGTGTGGCGGATCCGTACTACATGCACGAGTCTTTCTTGAGTCTCGGCGACTTTGAGCGTGAAACTGCTAGGGACTACCTCCAAAACTTCATGGTACAGAATAAGGACCAGGAAATTGTCCTCCTGCCTTATCATCCAAAGTAAGTCAGTTCCGGACAACCCTTTCGTACATTTCAATCATTCCTTCTCGCTCATATGGAGAATAATTTGAGGTGCCCTTTCCCCGCAGCAACGGGCGCGCCGTCCTTATCGTTCTTTACCCGCGAGTCTCCCACGCCGTGTATGTCGACCCTTCTAGAGACTACGAGAAGAAGGAATACACCCACATAATGAATATTCTAGATGATGCTCTCCAAGGCTTCAACATTTGAGGTGGCCACATGCAGATCAGGAAACAAAGGAACAAGAAGATGGGTTTCGCAAACTAACTTCAGCTACATCCATGTCCCAAAACCAAGCAAGAAGGATGGATTCTACATCCTCCATCTCATGATTGAGTTCAGCACAGATCACCAAAAGCTTCGCATGACAAGCAAAAATGATGATCATATCCACAAGTGGCTAGAATCTCATGGAGAAGCGGATTATAAACTTAGAGATGAATTCTTTCGCATCCAAAGGGACATTGCGACGATCATCATGAAAGAAGTCGTCGATGAGAAGGGGATGTTCCACCATGGCCCTATATCGTGAGCTGACGTCCGAACTCGCATAGGCATGCAACGTCAAGACCTCACGCGTTCAAGAAGCTAGGGTCCATCCTCGATGATATGGAAGGATGGGAATTCTAGTGATTTACGATGCCGATGATGATGATATGTGTCGGTTGAACTTGTATACTTTCTGTAGCGATGAAACTTTGTGATGTCCACGGTCCCTGCCGAACTTGCGTCACGCTACTTTGTTAGTTTGGGTACGATGACCTGCGTACCTCTAGTTAATTAGTTTGTGTACTGTATGTTGCATCTAGTTGCTAACCCTTTCTTTTTCATGTTGCTCTAGTATATTTTGTTGCATATAATTGTACATCCTCTTGATGAAGATGCATCTCTAACAGGTACCTAGTTTCTTGATGGCGAGATGGCAGTGCTATGTCGTGTACAAAGGGAAGGTTCCGGGGGGTGTACAACGAGTGGCCTGAGTGTCAGGCGTAAGTGAATGGGGTCTCGGGTGCCAGCTGTCGGTGTCAAAACTGGCGGATCTTGGGTAGGGGGTCCCGAACTGTGCGTCTAAGGTCGATGGTAACAGGAGACACGGGACACGATGTTTACCCAGGTTTGGGCCCTCTCTATGGAGGTAATACCCTACTTCCTGCTTGATTGATCTTGATGAATATGAGTATTACAAGAGTTGATCTACCACGAGATCATAATGGATAAACCCTAGAAGTCTAGCCTGTATGACTATGGTAATGAGTATATCCCCTTCTGGACTAAGTCCTCCGGTTTATATAGACACCGGGAGGATCTAGGGTTACACAAGGTCGGTTACAAAGAAAGGAATCAACATATCCGGTCGCCAAGCTTGCCTTCCACGCCAAGGAGAGTCCCATCCGGACACGGGTGCAGTCTTCGTATCTTCACAGCCCATCAGTCCGGCCCATGGCTAACAGGCCGGACGCCTGAGGACCCCTTAGTCCAAGACTTCCTTAGTAGCCCCTAAACCTGGCTTCAATGACGAGGAGTCCGGCGCGCAGATTTGTCTTCGGCATTGCAAGGAGGGTTCCCTTCTTTCCGAACTCCAAGATAGTCTCCGGATGTGATGACTGTAGCCGGACCTGTAACACATACACCATACACAACTGCAGAGAGAATATAATACTCCACGAGTCCAATCCGCTGATAACTTTTTACAGCACGACCTCACGTCCCCCGGTCATAATTTGGAACCGTTTTGTGTCTGCCGTTCCACGTTTCGAGACGCGGTTGTCATTGGCACGTCTTGTCGAAGCAGAGATCGTGTCCCTTTATTGCGGGATTCTCATCAATATAGGTATGGGTAACCCAACCATGCCGTTTACACAACCCTTGGGAATAGGCGAGTTTTGAGGCAAGTGGGAAGGTGTTCAATATTCTTTGCCTTTATAAGGGGATAAGAATTCGCCCTTGTCTACTCACGCCTTCTCCTTTCTCTCCCTTCCATCCTTGAGCTCCAGCGCCCAAGTCCCCGTCTTTCTCCATCTTCGAAAAGCATCCGACCATGTCCGGTTCCGGAGGTCAAGGCAAATGGATGGTCTCCTCCGTCAAGGACAAGGACATTACTGAGCTTCGGGCGGCTGGGTACTTGGCGAAGGAAATCGCCCACCGTCTTCCAGCTCAGGGACAAGTCATCCCCACGCCGAAGCCCAACGAGAGGGTGGTATTCATCCCTCATTTCCTCCGCGGGCTAGGGTTTCCACTCCACCCTTTCGTCCGCGGGCTAATGTACTATTACGGGATAGAATTTCATGATCTATCCCCGAACTCCTTCCTCAACATCTCGGCGTTCATCGTCGTGTGTGAGGCCTTCCTCCGCATCCACCCCCACTTCGGGCTATGGCTCAAGGTTTTCAACGTGAAGCCGAAGGTAGTGGACGGCCAGCACGCGGAGTGCGGGGGAGCCATGGTGAGCAAGCTGACCAATGTCTCCTGGCCAAAAGGCACTTTCATGGAAGACTATTAAGGAATGGCAGAAACAATGGTTCTACATCACAGAACCCTGCAACACAAACTGGGCCGCGGCCACCGAATTTAACTCCGGTGCTCCCATGCGACTCACCTCCTGGGTCGAGAAGAGTCCGAACTGGTGTTCGCCAGATGAGTTGATAGCGCTGCAGACGCGCGTTCAAAGCATGGTGGACAAGAATGTCAAACTTGTCGATGTAATCCAGGTGATGCTAGTTCGCCGGATTCTCCCGTGCCAGAGCGGAAGCCTCCCGCTATGGAAGTTCAATCCGAAGAAGCACCATACCCTGAAGAGGCTCTTCGAGATCACTCACGAAGATGCCTGGAAATTGCTCTTCAAGGGCAACGAGATACCGCCAGCCACGGATTCGGACCGTGGACACGACATTAACCACCCCGCCAGCGAGGTGAGTTTCCAACACGTCCTCTACTTGTCTGCTCTAAGGAAGATATCCGAGCTTTTACCATCATTGCTTTTTCAGGAATGGATGAAGAGGGCGAAGCGGATCCAGTGTCCGGCTCCGCTGCCTGAAGAACCAGTCATCCCGCGTTTAGCGAAGATGCCGGTGCCGGCGCCCTATAAGGCGCCAGAGAAGAAGGCCAAGAAGAAGGCCAAGGGGGTTCGGAGTGGCCCCCGTCGCAAGTGCGCTTCGGATGCGACGTCCGAAGACGAGACCCGCTCCTCCGCCGCCAAGGATGACGACGATGAGGAGGAGGAGGAGGACAACCCTCCCCCTGACGAGGGAAGGAAGAAGAGGGCTGCCTCCATGAACCTGGAGGTGGGGACACCCAAAAAGGGGAAGGGCTCTTTTGCGGACAAATCCGCATGGGACGTCGACAGCAGTCCGGAGCGACACCCCCGCACCAAGCCTCAAGCTGCTTCGTAAGTGCTACAACTCCCGCATACCCGTATGTCCAGCCTCTCTATTTCAATGTATTGACATGGTTAATTATGCTATCGCAGTCCGGCCCACAACAGCTCCCAGCGATCCTCATCAAGAGGCTCGTTGGACTCAAAGGAGATGGCCAGCGAGACACCGCCAGCCGCCTACTCTCCGAAGGCCAAAGGGGACGACGAGGTGCTCTCCCAATGGACCTTCCCAGGCCGGGGAGAGGATCAAGAGGCACCCGAAGGCGAAGCCCCTATCGCCGAACACCAGGGGGAACCAATCCCCCGGGAGACTGGGGAGGAGGGCCGTACTCAGTTCGGCCCTCAATCAGACTTGATTCCGGAGACCGATGCGGCTCCGGAATCGGACACGCAACCTCCTTCGAAAGAAGGGGGTATGCCTATTCCACCAGTGACCCCTGTCCAACCAAGGGCACCAGATGATCTGTTGGAAGCTCTGCGAGGCGCTTCCATTGCGGATGAGCACCGTGTTCTTATGAACACGGTGATTGAAAGGGTTCAGTCCGTTAAGAGCGGACTAACCGAAGCCTGCAGCAGCCTGCTGACAGCTTTTGACATAAGCGACGCAAAAGGAGAAAATCCCAATATAGACAGTAGCCCCTGAGACACTGTCCGGTGTTCGAAAAGAAATGCCGGACAGAGGATCAATCCTTTTATTGCAGGAAACTAACTAAATTTGTCTGGAATAAATATGCAGGTGTCGCTGCTGGCCGCGGTCTCACGTGCTGCCGAAGTCTCTGATCTAAAGCGGAGGCTGGAGCAGGCCGAGGAGGAGTTCGACCAGGTGAGGAGGCAGCTCCAGGAGAATCAAGGTATGTGATAACCCGGGAAATATTCGAAAAGAGTAAAATGTATATTGACCAAAGTGTCATGATATGTATAGGAGTGACGACTGAGGTCGAGGCCCTGAAAAAGGCCCTAGTCAAAGCCGAGGGGAAGGCTGTCAAGGAGCAGGCTGCCCGTAAGAAGCTCAAGGCCCGGGTCAATGAGGTCCAACAAGAGCTCCACGACGCGGTGAAGAAGTGTGAGACCTTGGAGCGTGACGTGTCGGCTAAAGAAGCCAAACTCTCCAAGGCTCGGCAGAGCACGGAGACGGCCGGGAACGAGGCCCAGGGCGCCCTCCAAGAGATCCAGGAGGCGGAGAATATTTCGGCGGGTAAGGCATTCAGTATGCAAAGCAAATATGTGAAGAGGAAGTATCTTTTACTAACCCGGATTCGGAGTTCTCCAGGGGCTTTTGCTGATCTGCTGCGAAGTGTGTCCGATGCCGTGGAGTGCTTTCGAGCCAAAGAAGGGAGTCCCATGGAGAAGCTATTCTGGTCGCAATATCTTGTGCCAGAGCATCCCGTGCCCTTCACCGATCAGCTGAAACAGCTGGTGGAGCTGCATAGGGTGGCCGAACTAGCCATGAAGGATTTGATAATCTGGCTATGGCCAGCCGAAGCTATGCCCGGCAGCTACTTCAGACTCGTGAGGTGGATGGTGAACGCCTGTCCTCGGCTGGATATCGTCAAGCGATCGACCTGTATTGAAGGTGCTCGTATGGCCTTCGCTCGTTGCAAGATGTGGTGGGCGAAGATGAACGCCGTCGAGCTGGCCAGGGGGCCGCCAGAGGGCAAGGAGCACCGCACACCTGAGCGCTATTTTGCGGATGTCCTAGAAGGGTCTCGCATTGTGGCAACGCAGTGTGGGCAGGACATTATTTTCGAATGAATACATTCGTGTTGTCTTTGCCTTGTATGATGAAACAAAGTCAGTTTGTGTTATGTTTTAATTTTTTCCTCCTGTGCGGCCGTGTTTTATGGAATCTGAGGGTTGGCCAGTCGTCGGCTTCTGCCCCCATGTAGGTAGTATGGGGGTGTTCGGGATGGAATCTAAACAATCTTGATCCAATTGTATGGTCGAAGGAGTTGTTTAGCGCAATGAACCAGGCAATCAGATTATGTGGCTTAAACGCCCTCACTTAGCCATAGGAGTTTTACAATAAAACATAGGTGCAGCCCCTAGTTTTCGATCCAGAGTGCTATGGGCGCCTGATCGGGAAGTACAGATCCTTCGCGTAATGCGGGAGAAATCTCCAACGATTTGTAACCTCTGAACAGCTGACCGACTCTCCCTGCATCATGACAGTTAGTTTTCGGCTTTCTCTACTGAGGTGCTCCGCTGGATAAACCAGGGCACAATCATAGTAGTTCTCCCTTTACTACCTTAGCCGATATAGCGGAACATAAGGTAGCAAGCACAGGAGCCGGGCAAGCCCACTACTAGGAAAAGGGCTATAGCTAATATGGACATTAATGGCGCGCCACATATGTGGTGCGCCACTGCTATATAGCAGTGGCGCACCATGTGTAGGTACGCCATTAATGTCCATATCACTAATGGCGCACCACACCCACGGTGCGCCACTACTAACAAATTTTTTATTTTTTATTTTTCCAAAACTAGTAATGGCGCACCAGGGCATAGTGTGCCATTACTAGTTTTAACTAGTAATGGAGCACCACACACTCTGTGCGCCACTACTAACAAATATTTTTTACTTTTTTTTCAAAACTAGTAATGGCGCACCAGTGTATAGTGCGCCATTACTAGTTCAAACTAGTAATGGCGCACCACAACCACGATGCGCCACTACTAACAATTTTTTTATTTTTTTGCAAAAACTAGTAATGGCGCACCACGTAACAGGTGCGCCATTAGTAACCCTGGTTACTAATGGCTCATTGTTAGGTGGTGCGCCATTACTAACTTTCTTTGCACCCCCCCTGTTGGACCGCCTTTTCAGTTTTAGAAAAAATAAAAGAAAATGATGGAAATGTAAAAAAATAAAAGAAAATAAGTTTCCCATGTGATATGTGGTCTAGTTGTTGGGAAAATTTACAAATATGAATTTCGACTTTATTTGCAAAATCTCTCTGGAATTTCTTAAAATGGGCATAACTTTTGCATACGAACTCGGATTAAAAAGTTTTTTATATGAAAAATCATCTACTCGAAAAGTTACAGGGGGAACCCCGTTGAACATTTTCAAAATCCCCAAAAACCTAACAAAACGAAAGATACGGGGCTTTTAAGATCTAGAGGGGGGAAAATGAAAAAAATTCAAACTTAGTAGTGGCGCACCATTTGCTAGGTGCGCCACTAGTAACAGAAAAAAAAATTGGTTTCGAATTTTTTTTTGGATTTTTTTTGAAAATATGATACATAATATGACCGGGAAGTTTGAAATATTTTTTCAAATTTTCATCACACTCATGAACATGAACAAAGTCCTAGACATCAACATGGTTTAATAGGATTGATATGATAGATATATCAACAAGTGCCTGTTAAGTGAGCTGGTGCTGGGGTTGGATAGAATTGCAAAGTTAAGCGTGCTTGCGCTGGAGTAGTGTGAGGATGGGTGACCTTTCGGGAAGTTTGACCATGAAGTGTGATTTGACTTGAGATTAAGCATATTGACCCGAGATTAAGCCATAGTGACCCGAGATTAAGAAAAAAATGAAAAAAAAATTGTTAGTAATGGCGCACCAATAGTGCGCCATTACTATTTGTTACTAGTGGCGTGGTAATAGTGGCGCGCCTACAGTGCGCCATTAATGGCAAAAATAGGTGCGCCACTAATTAGCCTTTTCCTAGTAGTCTATTGACCAAAGACATGATTCGGAGCCAATGCATATAATGCTAAATTCGGGGTGCCGAACTATACTATAAAAGTGTTCGGACTCTGTTGCCGTATTGTGGGGCGCCTGGGAGCCCCTGAAAAAATATGAAACGTACCAAAGTGTACGGGTGCTAGAAGATAGGTTATTTAAAGGAAAACAGAAAGAAAGCAGAGGTAATATCTTGGGCCCTTAAACTTGAGCCACGAACTGTTTCCATTATAATTGGGTTAATGTGTCAAAGCGCATTGATACAAATGGTGCGATAAGCAACCGACTTTTTAACATGCCATGACCAAAGGCGAGCTGCGTATGGGTCCTGACAACAGGTAGAGTAGCCGTTAATCGGACCTCTAGAACTTCCCCTGTACGTCTGTGCTACTTGCCATCCTGGTGTTTTTATGCTTTGATAGGACCAGTAGTCGGGTCGTCCAAGAAGGCTTATGCAAAATAAACCTAAAAAAGGGAAAAGGAAATAGTGACAATATATGTATGTCCGGGATCGGTCGAGCCGAACTGTGGATCACAAGCTAGCTATGCCTCCGTCGATGCCCATGGGATTTCTAGTGCGTAATAATGCACGCGTGGTACGAATGCCACTACCTGATCGGGGCTGGGACGGAGGCCGAATTGCTAGTCGAGCTCTTGATGAGCCGCGCTGGCCTGGTGCAGTGTAGTCCGGACCCTCTTTACGATGTCCAGCGGCTCGGCAGCCGGATTACGGTTCTGCTTGAGAAGGCCGCTCTGTGCTTCTGCTGCGAGGGTGGCGGTGTGCTCCTCTGTACGGAGGGAGCGTTCCGTGTTTCTGTTGACCGTTATGACGCTACGTGGACCGGGCATTTTAAGATTAAGATAAGCATAGTGCGGCACCGCATTGAACCGAGCAAATGCCGTCCGTCCGAGCAGTGCGTGATAACCACTGCGGAATGGGACGATGCCGAAGATTAATTCCTCGCTTCGGAAGTTGTCGGGGGATCCAAAGACAACCTCTAGTGTGATTGAGCCCGTACAGCGGGCCTCTACGCCTAGTATGACTCCCTTGAAGGTAGTCTTCATTGGCTTGATCCTTGACGGATTAATGCCCATTTTGCGCATCGTGTCTTGATAGAGCAGATTGAGGCTGCTACCACCGTCCATGAGGACTCTCGTTAGGTGGAATCCATCAATGATTGGGTCCAGGACTAGTGCGACTGATTCGCCATGCCGGATACTAGTCGGATGATCCCGACGATCAAAAGTGATCGGGCATGATGACCATGGATTGAACTTGGGAGCGACTGGCTCTATCGCATAGACGTCCCTTAGTGCGCGTTTGCGCTCCCTTTTGCGGATGTGTGTAACATATATCATGCTTACTGTTTTCACTTGAGGGGGAAACTTCTTCTGTCCCCCTGTGTTCGGTTGCCGGGGCTTCTCGTCGTCGTCCTCGCTTTGTGATCCCTTTTCCCTGTTCTCGGCGTTTAACTTGTGGGCCTGTTTAAAAACCCAACAGTCTCTGTTGGTATGATTGGCTGGTTTTTCTGGGGTGCCATGTATCTGGCACGGGCGATCGAGTATGCGGTCAAGGCTGGATGGTCCCTGATTGTTTCTCTTGTATGGTTTCTTCTGCTGGTTGGACTTGGAGCCACTGAATCCGGCGTTAACTGTAGTGTCATCGGTATTATCACCATTGCTTCGGCGTTTGTGTTTGTTACGTCGGAGCTTGCCATTGTTATTCTTAGCCTCGGAGGGCCCTGCCTCGCTGGCTGTGTTTTTGCTGCGAGCCAACCAACTATCCTCACCCGCGCAAAAGCGGGTCATGAGTGCCGTGAGTGCTGCCATAGATTTTGGCTTTTCTTGGCCGAGGTGGCGGGCAAGCCATTCGTCGCGGATGCTATGTTTAAAGGCCGCTAAGGCTTCGGCATCCGGACAGTCGACGATCTAGTTCTTTTTAGTTAGGAACCTAGTCCAGAACTTCCTGGTTGACTCCCCGGGCTGTTGAACTATGTGGCTTAAGTCATCGGCGTCTGGCGGCCGAACATATGTACCTTGGAAGTTGTCGAGAAAGGCTTCTTCCAGGTCCTCCCAGCTGCCAATAGAATTCTCGGGCATACTGTTTAACCAGTGCCGGGCTGGCCCTTTTAGTTTTAGTGGGAGGTATTTGATGGCGTGAAGATCATCCCCGCGGGCCATGTGGATGTGGAGAATAAAATCCTCAATCCATACCGCGGGATCGGTTGTTCCATCGTATGGTTCGATGTTTACGGGTTTGAAGCCTTCTGGGAATTCATGGTCCATTACTTCGTCAGTGAAGCAAAGAGGGTGCACGGCGCCTCTATATCGGGCCACATCGCCACGTAGCTCTGATGGAGTTCATCTGCGGCATTCGGCCCGAGTGTGATTGGGTTTATCACGTCCAAATAGGTAGCCGTCGTCGTGTGTCAATGCACGCCCTCCCGATTCGTAGATCGATCTTCTATCTAATGTTCTACTGTCCAGGTCTTAACGAAGGTCATATGTATAGTCCTGAGCTGTCTTATCCCTGCCTTTACGGCGAGGTGGGACAGTCTGGTTTTCGGCTCGGGTTGCAGTTTTATCCCGACCGCGCGGTGGCCGATCAGCCGCGTTGCGTGATGCTGGTGCGGGATCTGGCGCCTCATAGTCGAACTGAGGTAGTAATCTGTGCTTCGGGTAACTTTTGGTGGGCGTTTAAGTCCGTATTCCTCGGCTGCCAGGACATCGGTCCATCTGTCATTGAGCAGGTCTTGATCAGCTTGAAGCTGCTGCTACTTCTTTTTCAGGCTCCTCGCAGTGGCTATTAGCTGAAGTTTAAAGCGCTCCTGCTCCAGGGGCTCCTCAGGCACGATGAAATCTTCGTTGCCGAGGCTCACCTCCTCCTCGGAGGGCGATGGTAACTACCGTCCTCCGAGTCTTCTTCTATGGCCTGTTCGTCAGGGCTGGCATGCCCTGATTCCCGATTGTCTTGTTCGGCAGTTTGTTCGTTGGGTTCTTCTGTGTCTTCGGCACCATCCGGAGTTTTTTCGTCTCCTGTGCCGGTGTTGTTGTTGTCCCTGCTGCGGCAGGATTTAGAGCGGTGCCGCTGACGCCGGCGCTTTGGCTGTGTTTAAGGAGGGTCCTCCTTTGATGGGTTTTCTATGTCATCGCCACTATTATTTTTCGGTGTATCTACCATGTAGACGTCATATGAGGAAGTGGCCATCAATCGTCCAGTGAACGGCGGGTTTTGGGCCTCCTCGCCATCAAATACCTCCTCGTCATATGAGGAAGTGGCCGTCCATTGTCCGAAATTCTCCTTCATCATCAGCCTCTAATTCGAACCGGACATAATTCGGCTGTGAGTCCCCCGCCAAGGACAAGTTTCTTAACAAGTTTAGCATGTCGCCCAAGGGCGAATGCTGGAAGATGTCTGCGGCGCTAAACTCACAGATCGATAAGCGATCCAGTTCGGCGTCCGCGGATGCACATGGCTCGGAATTTATGACCAGAGATGAGTCCGGAGTTCCGGTGACAAAGACATCGTGTGACTTTAGGTCTATGTTCGGCTCCAACGCCGTGGAATCTGCGGCTTCTGAGGTGGGGTTGAGCCACCCATCCTTGGTCGGCACAATATGCTCCGGATCTACGGCCAGAGCAGTTAGAGAAGCAACCTCCTGGATGCAGCCCGATGATAGATTTAGGTCGTGTTCATCGGGGTGACTCGGAGCGGTCGCTGCGGTCTCGAGTCCGGTGAAGATCAAATCTCCACGGATGTCCGCGACGTAATTCAAGCTCCCAAATCTGACCTGATGGCCAGGGGCGTAGCTGTCGGTCTACTCCAGGTGGCCAAGCGAGATGGCCCGTAGTACGAGGCCGCCGAACGCGAAGATCTGTACGGGGAGGAAGGTTTCCCCTTGGACAACATCGTTGTTGACGATTGAAGAGGCCATCAAACCTTTTGAGGACAACACAGTGGAACTCTCAATGAAAGCACCAATGTCGGTGTCAAAACCGGCGGATATCGGGTAGGGGGTCCCAACTATGCGTCTAAGGTCGATGGTAAGAGGAGACAGGGGACACGATGTTTACCCAGGATCGGGCCCTCTCTATGGAGGTAATACCCTACTTCCTGCTTGATTGATCTTGATGAATATGAGTATTACAAGAGTTGATCTACCACGAGATTGTAATGGCTAAACCCTAGAAGTCTAGCCTATATGACTATGGTAATGAGTATCTCCCCTTCCGGACTAAGTCCTCCGGTTTATATAGACACCGGGACGATCTAGGGTTACACAAGGTCGGTTACAAAGGAAGGAATCTACATATCCGGTCGCCTAGCTTGCCTTCCATGCCAAGGAGAGTCCCATCCGGACACGGGTGCAGTCTTCGTTCTTCGTATCTTCACAGCCCATCAGTCCGGCCCATGGCTAACAGGCCGGACGCCTGAGGACCCCTTAGTCCAGGACTCCCTCACCAGCCATAAAGGCTTCAAAAGCAGACAAGAAGGAGAAGCTAGTTACTTGAGGTTCACGCTAGCTCGAGAGAGGACTCGTAACCGTCGCCTCATGTACTGCATAGTTCCGCTCTCACTCATAGGGATAGCTCTTCTCGCGTATACGATTGTTTAGATGGATGACGTTGTAGTTGCAAGTATTCGAGACTTGCATGTATCGCTATTTTCGAGATGATGACGAGATACCACTTTGTGTTGGATGATGATTATGATGAGACTATTTGTATGTATATGCTATGATTACATTTGTGGTCTCGCAGCCATTTGTATGTGTATCATGATGACATTTGTTTCTGCTAAAGATTCTTGTATAAAGCTTGTTCAAATACAAAACAAATATGCAGAAAAAATAATCAAAAACTACTAAAATTAGCAGTAGCGAGTGGAGAAAAGTTAGCAGCAGCGTGAGAGTAGCAGTAGCGCATCCAGACAAAGCGCGCTAGAGCTATTAGCAGTAGCGAGCTTCCAGGCAGCACGCTGCTGTTACACTTGTATAGCACTAGCGCGGGCGTGCACACGCTGCTGCTACGGGTTAGCTATAGCGCCTTATTAGTAGCACCAGTCCCCGCGCTACTGATATACCTAGAACCCGCGCTGCTGCTAGGCTTTTCCCTAGTAGTGTATCTTTGGCTGTACTGACCAACGTTACCGTGACGAATTTGCCTATATGATGAGTGAGGAATATCAAATGTCTATGATGGGAGAATTGAAATTCTTCTTAGGTCTTCAAATTCGTCAATAGCACAACGGCATCTTCATATCTCAGGAGAAATACCTCAAGGATGTGTTGAGGAAATTCGGCATGCAAGATTGCAAAGGCGTCAAAATCCCTATGCTCACAAATGGCCATCTATGCACTGATGAAAATGGTATTGACTTCGATCAAAAGGTATACCGCTCCATGATTGGCTCTTTATTGTTTCTCTGTGCATCTAGGCCAGATATTATGCTTAGTGTTTGCATGTGTGCCCGATTTCAAGCTACACCGAAGGAATCACACCATAAGGCTGTGAAGCATATTCTTTGATATCTAGCTCACACTCCAACATTGGATTATGGTATCCCAAGGGCTCGGCTTTTGATCTCACTGGATATTCTGACTCTGACTATGCTGATGATCGTGTGGACCGCAAGTCAACATCAGGCACTTGCCATTTCCTCGGACGATCTTTGGTATGTTGGTCCTCGAAGAAGCAGAACTGCATATCACTCTCTACTGCTGAAGCTGAGTACATTGCTGCTGGTTCGTGTTGTGCTCAATTGCTATGGATGAAGCAAACCCTCAAGGACTACGACATCAACGTGAAGAATGTGCCTCTCTACTGTGACAATGAGAGTGCCATCAAGATTGCTCATAACCCAGTTCAGCACTCGAAGACAAAGCATATCCAGATTCGTCATCATTTTCTTCGTGATCATGTGTTGAAGGGCAACATCTCTATTGAGCACGTGAAGACTGAAGAACAGCTAGCCGATATCTTCACAAAGCCCTTGGATGAGAAGAGATTTCGCAAGTTGCGGTGTGAGCTAAACATCTTAGAATCCTCAAATGTCCTTTGAAAAGGACACACACAAAGTAACCTTTTTCTTCAATCAATGAAGACTAACCAACTAAGTGTGAAGAAATTAACGAAGAATTTGATTCTCAGAGCCCTACGACAATTGTACGCGGCGTCTGAAATCATCATTCTTATATGGTGGGTCACACCACCAACAAAAGTTGAAAATCTTCAATTTGAGTTTTTCTTCAGTTTTTGAAATTCCCCAGTTGTTCAATTTCTTCAACTTTGCAGAGTCTTCACTCTTTCCGTCGTTGTTCTTCATTGACTATATATATTTGAGTTTTCAGTCCTCTACAACATTCACTTATTGCTATTTCTTCAAGTTGGCTTTTCTGCTAAGTGAATGTGATCCAACCCGTCCCCCTCTATGCTAAACTCAACCCAGTCTGTTCACAAATTCTTCATGTGCGTTCTATTTGAAACCCGTTCAAAATCTTCACCGTGTCCTTGTCAGCTGAAGAATTTGTGAACGAAACTTTAAAATTTCCTTATCTGAATTTTTGGCTTTTGCCGCTCAAACAATTCCACACCCCACGATAAGATTTATCTATTCACCCATGATCTCACACGATCGCCACCTCTCTGTACGTGGGTGACACATGTCGCTAGGATGAGAAGGGTCAGGGGCACGTTCGTCCATTTTCCTCGAGCGAACGGTTTTTCACCTCGGTTATAAATACCCCTCACCCTCCTCAGACTGCATTTACCCCGCTCGACCTCACTTCCCTCGCTCGAGCTCTCAAACCTAGCGTCGCCGCTACTTCCATCGTCACCGGTGAGGAAGAGCTTCACTGCCTCGACCTCGTCGCCGTCGTACTCACACCGACTGTGGAAATCCTCACTCCGCCGCCGCCATAGTTGTCTTCCTCTGCCAAGTTAGGGCGTGGAAGATCTGAACGGACGAACTTCCCATCTACAACTCTCAGTTCGCCGTGTTCTTCGTCAAGGGTAAATTAAATTTATTTTCTCTGCCCTTGTTGATTCTGATGATTTCCACAAAATCTTCAAAAGGTGTTTATTCTTCAACTTCCACACTTTAAACACCTCACACAAGCATCTGTTCTTGATCTGTTTCTCTAAGCAATGTTTTTCTTCAATATTCCTCAATTGTGTGAATTTTTCAATCTATACAACTCTGGAACCTAAGTCAACGAACGCTTAGTGAAATTCCTCAAGACACCTCTGGTAAAATTCCTCAAACTTGTTCTTTTTGCAAAACTTCTGAGAACGCATATGACCTCTCCAAATTCTTCGCACCTATACTCTGTTCATATGTACACATGTCCGCTGCTGAATCACTAGGTTCTCATCAACTTAAACTCATTTGCAGTGTTCCTCGAAGACAATTTGCATACCTCTTCAGAGAATTCCATTGTTCAACATCCTCAGCTGAAGAAAATGGCAGATGGCAAGAAACCTCAGAAGGGAGGCAAGAAACTGGAAGTGAATACTGCTTTCGAAATCCCTGATGACATCTATGCAGGGTATTGCACTCCTGATGAAGCAATTCATGGCAAGGAGACAAAGAATGAGCGCAAGGTGCGCATACAGAGGATTGAGAGAAGATGGGCACGGGAATGGAGGGAGTACAGATATGTCACTCCTAAGTACATGAAGAAATTCGTAGTACACCCTCCTTGCCCAAGACCTCCACTGGCACCTGGCCAAGAAGCTGATCCCACTAGCCTCAAGCGCGGTGAGGACTATCCTGATAAATGGGCCAAGCGACAAGCAAAACTGGCCAAAATGGCCCAAGAAGTTGTGAGAAAATTCAACGAAGATTCTGCTGCTGCCGCTGCTGAGGCCTCTGCTAGCAAGCCCAAGAAGGCTATGCCTAAGAAGCTAGCTAGCTCGCAAGCCAACTTCCTCAGAAATGCCCTCACGGCCAAGTTCTTCAAAACCCTCAAAGCATATTCCTCAAGCAGCTCCAGTTCCTCCAGTTGCAAAACCTTCAGCTGCTCCTGCCAAGTCCCCGGCACCTGTGCATCTTGCCTCTTGCCAAAGGACCACAGGCATCTCAATTGCTTCAGGAGCATCTGCAAGTTCTTCAGCTCCTCCTCAGTCCTCAACATGCCCCACTTTGCTGAAGACCAAGTCCACTGCTGGATGAGGCACTAGACCAAGTCCTCACAAGAAGCAGGTTGCCTTCCACGTACCGTCAAGTGAAGACGTAGCTGATGATGATGAACTTGTTGATATCATCAGAGATAGACAGTAAAGGGCCGCTAGAGCCAAAGGCACCAATGTGCCTCTTCTGCTGGATCCCAAGTTGATCCTTGACTTCATTGATCTTTGGCACAAGGACCCTAACACTCCTATGCCTGACTTCAATCTCACACTTGGCCAAAGTCACATGTTGACAGCCTTCATAGGCGAGGAAAATGGAAGTTTGAAAAGGCCAGGCAACTGAAGAAAGCTCAGTACAAGAAGGAGCGTTTTCTGAAGAAGAATGTTGTGAAAATGACAACTGATGAACTTGTGACCATGCAAGCTGAGATCAAAACACTCAGTGATGAATTGGCCGCCTACCGTGCAGATTGGCTAGGAGCCAAGGTCAGATTCATCAAAATGGCTGAAAAATTCACCTCAAATGTTGTTGCCTCAACGCAACATAAAATTCCTCAGCCTGAAGCTTCTGCGCAGCCTACTGAAGAGCATGCCAGCACCGCTGATGAAGATCAGGTTGCTGAAGAAAATGAGAGCACCAGGGCTGATGAAGTTATTCCAGCCGCTAAAGAAACTGCCATGGCAACCACTAGTGTTGCGCCTGAAGATCAAACTAGGCCAGCTGAAGCATCTGCTGCTGCGCCTGAAGACACTGACAATGCCAGGGCAACTGCATCAATTGCGCCTGAAGAAACTGCACCAATTTCCTCTGCTCCTCCTGCACTAACGCCAAGTCCTATTCTTCCTTCTGCATCAGAAGTGAAGAAAACCAAAGCTGCGGAGCGAGCAGCTATGAAGAAAAGGAAAGCATCTGCCTCCTCAGAGTCTTCAGCACCAAAGAAAATGAAGCCTTTGACGAGCTGTTATGAAAATCCAATAGATGTTGTTCCTATATCAAGCATGCCATCAAAGGAGATTGTTCCCTTTGGTGAGGAATATGAAATTCCTAGTGGATCTGATGAAGAAGATCCTTCTGCTGCTACGTCAGAGCAGTTGGATGAAGAAATTGAAGTGGACAATCTCACTTCAACTCCATTGGTATCATCGCCCATGCCTCAGTTCACAGCTGAAGAGGCAGGCGTTGAGGAAATTGATGAAGAAGATGAAGACGTGGATATTGGGTGCTCAACTCCTATTCTGAATGATGACTGTTGGGGAAGTCATCACCCCAATTCACCACTGTTCACTCCTCTGCAACTGATTCCTCAGTCCCCGGCTCAAACTGAAGAAGTTCACATGGGCTCTGATGAACCTCAAGCTTCTCTTCTCACCATACCTGAAGAAGTTCCAGGCACTCGTGCTGATGTGAATGTTGCTGAAGAAATGGAGACCCATGCTGCTACTGATGACATTGCAACTGAAATTCCTCAGCCTACGGCTCCAGAGAATGTGATTCAAGAGGTTGTGAAGACTTTGACTGGCACACCTCAGCCCAAGCCCGAGAATCCCTTCTCCAAGAAACAGAAGTTCAAAGCTGATGATTTCTCCAATGAGCACATTTTCTTCACGGATTACAATCCCTATGACTCTGCTCGTCTTCGACGGAAGTGCTTCTAGACAGCGAGTCAAATGAATTTATATTCTTCATTGTTGTTTGATAAAGATAAGATCTTTGACCATGAGCACATTCCTCATGTGGATATGGAGTCGCTGCCCTGCTTCACCCCAGTCCTCAGTGTTATTCCTGACGCTGGGCTTCTCTAACTTCTGCACCGACATCTGCGACTGGAATGAAGAACTCATTCTTCAGTTCTATGCTACGTTGCACATCACAGGCAACGCTAAAGATGTGAATTCATGGGTGTTGGACTAGATGACTGAAAACACTCACTACAAAGCTCCGGCCTCTGAATTACTTCATGCCATCCCAGTCAGTCCTCCCCTCGAAGGTGCAAGGCTCATCTACCATGAACTAGAGCTATCTGATCATTTCATGCAAGTTCTGATGAAGCCTTTGAATATTGGCCAAGCTCCAAGGACCAAATTCATCGTCAAGTAAATGCTCTATGTGCCAAGGACAGTTTACAGGATATTGACCAAGACCCTCAGTCCAATCTGTCAGCGTTCTGGGAAAGGGGGTCCCCAGACTTGCCTGCCTGCGGCCCACAGCGTGGCTAAGCAGCAGGCCGTACGACCCATCTTCATCAGCAAGGCACACAAGACCCTCGCGAGGGTCCAAGACTCGCGAGGCGGATGACGCAAGACCTCCTATGGAGTGGCCAAGCCAGGCAAGCTCGCGAGGAGCGGAGATATCAAGGCGAGGCAAACCTCACGAGGCTCTTGTGACATGAGCCATGACGAACGGCACCAGGCGGGTGCCAGGCGGGCGCCAGCGCGCGCAGCATCCTTATTTCCTCTTTGGTGATAAGGAGGCCAGCGCAGGCGAGGAGTACCAAGACATCAGGCAAAGGTTGCCATATTGGTGCAACGAGACCAAGACCAGGAGGACGGCAAGGAGGATGTCATCGTGGAGCCCAAGACGGCGTCACCCCAGATCTTTTCGCAGGCGAAGACCGCTTTTGTGAGGATAGCTTGTACTAGCTGTCCCCCTTTAAATTTGCCCGCCATTGTTGGCTCCCTTCCCACTCGATATTTGGGAAGAGGACCAGGGCCTATATAAGTAGAGCCAGCCACCATAGCAAGGCACCTCATCTTAGCTTGATCCAACCCGATCGAGAGCCTAGCCACAAGAACACCTCAACCTCAGGAGGTTGTTCTTCCCTTGTACTGTTCATCATCAGCCCAAGAGGCAATCCACCACCACCACACTGGATTAGGGTATTACACCACAACTGTGGCCCGAACCAGTATAAACCTCGTGTCTTTCTGTGTTGCGAGTTCGTCGAGTTCGTCCGCGAGATCTTAGCGAGCAAGGGCGTAGATCGGTAGGAGGGAAAGACTTCGCGCGCACCCCAGTGTTTGAACCTTAAGGGTTTGCCGGAACCCCACATCCGACATTTGGCGCGCCAGGTAGGGGTGCGCCGGAGCTCCTCTCCACCAACCTGCGCCTCGTACCGCCGCACTATGCTCCCATGGCAGGTGCCCCGCCGCCCACATCTGCGGCCGACACCAGCAGCAGGGAGTCCGGGTACCAAGCCCTGGCCCCCGCCCTGCGACGAGTGTAGTGGCCAACCAAGTTTAAGCCGGAGATGCCGCCGCATTACGACGGCACGGCAGACCCGGCACCGTTCCTGCTGGCGTACGAGGAGGCCGTCCTCGAAGCCGGAGGCGACGACAAGATCATGGCCAACTGGTTCCCCATGGCCCTCGCCGGCGAACCGCGCGCATGGCTGCTCAACCTCCCGGGATCCACGGTGGCATCCTGGGGGGAACTTCACAACCTCTTCAAAGCGCTACGCGAAGCCGGCGCCCCATGCAGTCGCGGCACTGCTGGGTGGCTCTCAAGCACCGCCTTCAGATCGCCATGTCAAACCTTTCTTCCGTCAGATTGGCGCAGCCTCCAAGCGCTCGGGGGCTCCGCCGGGTTGGGCTGCGCCTGAGGCCGACCTCACCTTCGGCTCGGAAGACCACCCCGACTCCACCGTCGACTCCAGCATGCTCCCAATGCTCTGCACGCCCACCATCTGCAACGTGGCCGTCACCAAGACCCTCATCGCCGGCGGTGCCGGCCTCAACTTGCTCTCCGTAGAAGCCTTCCGCCTTCTCCACGTGCCGCTCGAGCGGCTCAACCTCAGCAAGCCTTTTTCGAGAGTGGGTGGTGGAGCTGCCCACTCTCTAGGGCAGATCCGCCTCCCTGTCACCTTTGGCACACGCGACAACTACCGCACCGAGCTGGTGGACTTCGACATTGCCCGCATCGTCTCCCATACAACGCCATCCTCGGGTATCCAGCTCTCGCTCAGTTCATGGCGGCGACCCATCCGGCCTACAACCTCATGAAGATGCCAGGAAGCAAGGGCGTCCTCACCATCAAGGGGGACACTAAGGAGGCCGTAACGGCGCTTAGCCTCGCCTTCAAGACCGCGGCGGCAGCACAGCCGGCCGGCGCCGGTACCCACGAGGCTAAGGAGGCCGCGCCTACCAAGAAGAAGCAGTTGTTCACCCAAGACAAGGCGGAAACCAAGCAGGTGCCGGTCAACGAGGACGGGTCTTCGGGAGCCACCTTCACCATAGGAACCGGCCTTGACCCGGAACAAGAAGAAGCCTTGGTGAGGTTCTTGCGCGCGAACAAGGAAATATTCGCGTGGGAGCCCAATCAGCTGGTAGGGGTCCCGAGAGAGGTGATCCATCATCATCTAAGGGTATGCCCCAACATACGCCCCATGAAGCAGCGAGCCAGACGGCAGTCCACTGAGAAGCAGGCCTTCATCGTCCAAGAGACTCGCAAGCTGGAGGCGGCGGGTGCCATTCAGGAGGTTCGATATCCTGAATGGCTGGCAAACCCTGTCGTAGTGCCAAAGAAAGGCAGGAAGGAGCGGATGTGCGTCGACTTCACCAACCTCAACAAAGCCTGCCCCCAAGGTCCGTTCCCGCTCCCGCGCATCGACCAAATCATCGACTCCACCGCCGAGTGCGACTTGCTGTGCTTCCTAGACGCGTTCTCGGGGTATCATCAGATCAAGATGGCGGTGGAAGATGTGGAGAAGACAGCTTTCCTAACACCATGTGGGGTGTACTGCTACACCTGTATGCCCTTCGGGCTGCGCAACACAGGCGCCACCTTCCAGCGGTTGATGCACATCACCCTGGGGCGGCAGCTCAGGAGGAACACAGAGGCGTACGTCGATGACATAGTGGTCAAATCTCGCGAGGCGAGGACATTGATTCAAGACTTGGAGGAGACCTTCGAGAGCTTGCGCCAAGTGAACTTGAGGCTTAACCCGGAGAAGTGCGTGTTTGGCGTCCCTTCTGGTAAGCTACTAGGGTTCCTCGTATCCCACAGGGGGATCGAGGCGAACCCGGAGAAGATCAAGGCCATTGAAGACATGAGCCCGCCGCAGACCCTCAAGGAGATGCAGAAGCTAGCAGGGCGAGTGACCGCGTTAGGGCAATTCATCTCCAAGCTAGGCGAGCGCGCCTTACCCTTCTTTAAGCTCATGAAGAAGAAGGGCCCATTCGAGTGGACCCCGGAGGCCGACCGGGCCTTCCAAGACCTCAAGAAATACCTCACCAGCCCCCCGGTGATGGTGGCACCACGGCCTCTCAAGCCTCTGATACTCTACCTTGCCGCCACCCCGTACTCTGCCAACGCGGCGCTAGTGGCGGTTTGGGAGGAGCGCCAAGACAAGGGTGTGCCGCGCCAAGCCAGAGCTGATGCAGCACAAGGTCAGGAAGGCGCAGCAAAGCCATCAGCGGCGGAAGACCAAGCTCAGCAGGGCAACATCGCAGAAGCTCCTGAGGACGGTCAAGTCTCAGGAAACCCACCACCTCAGGATATGCCACAATCTCCACAGGACCCGAGCCTCGACAGTGTGCCAGCCCTTGTCGAGCACCCGGTGTACTTCGTCAGCACCGTACTGCGGGACGCGAGGTCGCGCTACCCAATGCCGAAAAGCTCCTGCTCGCGCTCTTGGTGGCCTCGCGCAAGCTGCGTCACTACTTCCCGGGCCACCCCATCAGGGTCGTCTCAGCTTACCCATTGGAAAGGGTACTCAGGAGCCCAAACTCAGCCGGGAGGGTCGCTGAATGGAACATCGAGCTGCAAGCATTCCAGTTGGAGTTCAGCACTACCAGGGTCATCAAGGGAGCCGCGCTCGCCGATTTTGTGGCAGAATGGACAGATGCCCCGGCTCTTGAGGAAGGAGAAGACCGGTCCACCTCCCCAGGAAGTGAGGCACCAGACGGCTGGGTCATGTATTTCGATGGCGCCTTCACGCACGAGGGCGCGGGGGCTGGAGCAGTGCTCATCTCGCCCACTCAGGACAAGCTTTACTACGTCGTGCAACTCTACTTCCAGCACGGCAAGAAGGTCTCCAACAATATCGCAGAATATGAAGGCCTCATAGCTGGCCTGAATGCTGCGGCGGCTCTGGGGGTGAAGCACCTCACCGTCAAAGGCGACTCGCAGCTCCTCGTCAACTTCTCCAACAAGGTGTACGAGCCGAAGGACGAGCACATGGAGGCCTACCTTGCGGAGGTGCGCAAGATGGAAAAGCAGTTCTTGGGCCTGGAGCTGCAGCACGTGCCCCGGGGCACCAACAAGGAAGCCGACGACATCGCCAAGAGAGCATCCAAGTGGCAACCGCAAGAGCCTGGCGTCTTCGAAGAGCAGCTCTTCAAGCCATCAGCTACGCCACCTCTTTCAAGCACGACTCAGCCTCGGGAGGAACTCCCGCCGCCCCCGGCCACGGGAGCCCCAGCCTGTGGCCCGACCTCAGGAGCTCGGCTGCTGTTGGCGCTCGAGCCCCAGGAGGAGTGCTGGACCAAGGAATTCAAGGAGTACCTGATGCACGGGACGCTGCCGGAGAAGGAAGAGGACGCGGAGCACGTGGCCTGGCAAGCCACGGCATACTGCATTCAAGATGGCGAGTTGTATAGGAAACGACCGAATGACGTCACGCTGCACTTCATCTCCAGCGATCAAGGAAGGGAGTTGCTGATTGACATACACGGCGGGGACTGTGGGCATCACTCGTCGTCACGGACCCTCGTCGACAAGGTGTTCCGCAGTGGATTCTATTGGCCTACAGCTCTCAATGACGCAGCCGAGCTCGTGAAGTCCTGCGAAGCTTGCCAATTCCATGCCAAGCAAATCCATCAGCCTGCCCAGGGCCTCCAAACCATCCCTCTCACAGGGCCGTTCGCAGTCTGGGGGCTGGACATCTTAGGCCCGTTCCCACGGGCGCCAGGGGGCAACCGCTATCTCTACGTCGCCATCGACAAGTTCACCAAGTGGACGGAAGTGGAAGCCATCCGTACCATCCCAGCCGGCTCTGCCGTCAAGTTCATCAAGGGCCTCGTGAGCCGCTTCGGGGTCCCCAACCGCATCATCACAGATAACGGCTCGCAGTTTACTAGTAACCTCTTCAAAACCTACTATGCTAACCTTGGAACGCAGATCTGCTATGCTTCGGGGGCCCACCCCAGGAGCAATGGTCAGGCTGAGCGCGCGAACGCAGAGGTCCTGAGGGGCCTCAAGACCAGGACCTTCGAGAAGAAGCTGGAGGATGCGCTAGGGGCTGGTACAACGAGCTCCAGTCCGTGCTGTGGTCCATTCGTACCACCGCTACCAAGCCAACGGGCGAGACTCCGTTCTTCCTCGTCTACGGAGCCGAAGCAGTCCTCCCCCACGAGATCAAGCATCGCTCCACGCGGGTCCTGGCGTTCGACGAAACACAGCAGGATGCCATGTGGGGGATAGATCTCGTGCTGGGGAGGAACGCCGACGCGAGGCCGCATGAGGGCGGCAAGGTACCAACAAGCACTGCGGCGGTACCACTGCTGCAACATCCACTCCAGGACGCTCGAGGTGGGCGACCTCGTCCTGAGGCGGGTCCTCTCCAGAGAAGGGCTGCACAAGCTTTCGCCCATGTGGGAGGGTCCGTTCAGGGTCGTCCATGTCTCTAGGCCGCGTGCAGCGCGCCTGGAGACGCAGGATGGGATACCCATCCAGAACGCCTGGCACATGCAGCACCTCCGAAAGTTCTATCCATGAAGCAAGGCCCAGAGCCTGAGAAGCAAGGCCTAGAGCCTGAGAAGAAAGGCCCAGAGCCTGTGAAGAAGGCCCGGTGCCTATGAAGAATCGCCACCCGTGACACTCTCACGTAATAATGAGTGGGGATGTACACGCCTCGGAGTCTCAGGAGTGCCGGCCTCAGGCCCTGGGGCTCCCTCCCACGCCTAGTGGACAACACTTAGCTCCACGCTGGTGAGAAGACTTGAAGACTAGATTAGGTGCCGGACGCGGATTTTCATTTGCTTTCCGTATTTGGCTCATTTATCCTTAATCGGAGTTGCTCTTGGTGTTCATTGCTGATTTGGTTCCCTAGCCTTTTACCGCATTTTTTGGCTCTGGTTTTCTCATGTTCTCTCTCTCGCATGCCTTGCGAGGGGGCTAGGCAGGTGCCCTCATGAGCATTTCTCTTCTCTCTGCCTTCTTGCGAGCCACCCTCGTTCGAGCTTGGAAGCTGGCACATCTCTCCTAATCCGTGCCCCTCGGGTACCGCGATACAAGGCGCCAAGTCAAGGCTTGGGTGCACGGCAAATCCTTTAGTACACCCCCTAACGAATTTTTTGCAGTTTCCGAGCAACGCAGACGCCCTGTGAGGGAAAGGGCGTCCCAAACGTGCCAGGTTAAGTTATCTTTGCGCAAAATAACAACATGGCATGGGAACAACACGCACACTGCATTAACCAAAGAACCACAGTTCGATACACGCCCCTCTGGGCCCATACTGGTTTCATTTTCTGATGCAGGGGAAAAGAAAAAGATAAACAAAGCGGCGTTGCAGCAATCCGCGGAGGCAGGCCCCCAGCGACGCCCCGAGCCTAGCCAGACCCCTCCTCGCGCTTCACGGAGGCGCGGCGACGAGATGACCCGCTGCCTCCTTCGAAGCGGGCGCGGCGGCACGGCGGCTGGTCGTAGCCACCGCTGCTGGAGCTGTCACCGGAGGAAGAGCCGCCGTAGCTGGAGGAGACGCGGTCGCCGCCGAGGGCAGGCTTGCCCTCGTCCTCGTCGCGACCATCACCAAGGCCGAGCACCTCCTCACCGTCGTTCGTCTCGGGGCAGCACCCGGCGCGGCGACCGTCTTCCCCGAACACCCTCACATAGAGGGTCGATCCACCATCGTACCTGAAGTGGAGGGTGCACCGCCTGCCCAGGCCGCGCGCGCGGGCGAATGTCTGCCAGCCGCGAGCCAGGGCTATGTTGCCCGCGGCAGAAGTCTCGACCGCAACCCAAGAGGCCCTGCTACAGCAGCCAGAGTCCGCCCGGACCAGAGGCCGGCAGTTCACCGACGAAGAAGCGCGGAAGTTGGATCCAGTTGCCGGCCGGATTCTCCGACCAGACGATGAACTCCGGCGACACCTCCGCCGAATGGAAGCGCGGGCGGGAAGGCCACGCCACCATCGCGCGCCTCCCCTCATCAGCTGGACTACCATGGACGGGACGATCCCCTCTGCGTGCCGCAACGCTACCTCGACGGTGGGCCACGGCGGGGGTCGCGCCGTGCTTGCGCGGACGGCCACGGCCGCGCTTGGGCGCCGGGGAGCCAGGGCCCTCGCGAGGGGTCTTTCCTTTCTCGGCGGCAGAGAACTTCCTTCGTGGCGCCATCGGTGGCACTGCAAGCAATGGAGCAAAGAAGCAAGCAAGCAAGGAAGAGATGGGCAACGGGGGCTCCGCCCCCTTCCCATTTATAGCAAGAGAAGGCCAACCGGCGTCTCCCACGATCGCAGGTAATGATGGTTTTCCTTGCATGTCGCAGGGACTTGTCAAGTCATGCAGTTGCCGAGGGAGCGTGGGGAAGCGGAGACGCCCACGTCCAATCAACCGCCACGCGTCAACCGAGGCCTCATGATTTTTGGGCCCGCGGTGCTCCGAACTTGACCCTTGGCTTCGCCGCAAAGCCAAGCCCGAGCGCACCTTGGGCCCGGGGGCTACTGTCGGTGTTCTGGGAACAGGGGTCCCCAGACTTGCCTGCCTGCGGCCCACAGCGTGGCTAAGCAGCAGGCCGTACGGACCATCTTCATCAACAAGGCACCCAAGACCCTCGCGAGGCGGACGACGCAAGACCTCCTCTGGAGTGGCCGATCCAGGCAGGCTCACGAGGAGCGGAGATATCAAGGCGAGGCAAACCTCACGAGGCTCTCGTGACGTGAGCCATGACGAACAGCACCAGACGGGTGCCAGGCGGGCGCCAGCGCGCGCAGCATCCTTATTTCCTCTTTGGTGATAAGGAGGCCAGCGCAGGCGAGCAGTACCAAGACATCAGGCAAAGGTTGCCATATTGGTGCAACGAGACCAAGACCAGGAGGACGGCAAGGCGGATGTCATCGTGGAGCCCAAGACGGCGTCACCCCAGATCTTTTCGCAGGCGAAGACCGCTTTTGTGAGGATAGCTTGTACTAGCTGTCCCCCTTTAAATTTGCCCGCCATTGTTGGCTCCCTTCCCACTCGATATTTGGGAAGAGGACCAGGGCCTATATAAGTAGAGCCAGCCACCATAGCAAGGCACCTCATCTTAGCTTGATCCAACCCGATCGAGAGCCTAGCCACAAGAACACCTCAACCTCAGGAGGCTGTTCTTCCCTTGTACTGTTCATCATCAGCCCAAGAGGCAATCCACCACCACCACACTGGAGTAGGGTATTGCACCACAACGGTGGCCCGAACCAGTAGAAACCTCGTGTCTTTCTGTGTTGCGAGTTTGTCGAGTTCGTCCGCGAGATCTTAGCGAGCAAGGGCGTAGATCGGTAGGAGGGAAAGACTTCGCACGCACCCCAGTGTTCGAACCTTAAGGGTTTGCGGAACCCCACATCCGACACAATCAAGGGCCACAACTCTGATGAAGAAGAGGTTGTTGGCATCATGAAGAATCCGCTTTTCAATATCATACATGGTGTTCCTATCAACTACCATGATTTCTTCTTGAGGACTTTGGCCAATGTTGCTCTTTCACCATTTGAATTGAAGCCTTACGCTCCCTGGATCTTGAGATTCATCAGATCAAGGTCTTCAATCAACTACAAGGCTGACACTCTCAATCATGGCAGCTACTTGCCCCCAATTGAAGTCCCCAAACGAACTATTTCCTCAGCTGATGAGAAGGGCAAGGCTGCTGTTATTGATGAAGGCACACGTCCATTGGATGGACAATTTCGCAAAGCAGCATCCTACTCCACCAATGATGACTCTGCCACTCATGACACTGCCGCAAATGCTTCAAGGCAAAATCCTCAAGCCACTGCTCCAAGGGTGATGACTGATCGTGAGCTTCTCCTCAGTCTTCATCAAAAGGTCGATAGCAACCACAAATGGGAGAAGCGACAGTTTGGTTCAATTCTTCAGAACATGACAATCACGCAGAACTCTATGAAGAAGAACCGTTACTATCTGCATGAAGTTTTTGATCGCACCTGGGCTGTATTGTCTCATCTCTACGGTGAAGAAGATCTCAAGCAGATGGGCTTCAAGCAGGACTTTGACTAGTCTCAGCCACCTTCGAAGAAATTCAAGAAGGTCAAAGTTCCTCACTTGGTGGCCAGCTCATATTCTTCATCGCGCGAGACTGATGAAAATGAAGACTTGGACGACACTGCGGCAGGCCCTACATCGACAACCGACCCCAACAATGCTGGCGCTCCTCCATCGAATTCGTGATGTTATTCTTCAGGGGCGTTAGTCCTCATCTTTCGTCCCTTTTGGTCATTCGATGACAAAGGGGGAGAAATTTGAGTTAGTCTTCAAGCGGGTCTATATATATGGGCGTTTTTTTCTAAGTTACAACTCTCGTTCTTCTGAAGTTTTTGTTGGATCGAGTTGTAAACTTAACTCCGTTGGTGGTTTGATACTTTTGCTCTGTTCTTCTGCATGCTATTTCCTCATATATGTTTATGCACGCATGTTGAATTACATCAGACACCATATTTCATCATGCATTTCAAATTCTTCATATCATATGTTAAATGCGTGTGTGAATTACAAGATATAGGGGGAGATCTCCATGATTCTACTCTACAATGTGCATTGCTATTCAAAGCAAATTCCTCACATATGCACATCTTCAGGGGGAGTTCTTCTATATCTTGCAATCAAATTCCTCAATATCGGTATTTACACTTCATATGTTTATCCCCGTTGAAAACTTAACCTATATATATTGTCATCAATCACCAAAAAGGGGGATATTGTAAGTTCATCTACTGCCCCTTAGTGATTTTGGAGTATTGAAGACTTATAGGTTAAGGGACTAATGCGTTTGTGAGTGTACACATGTCTATAAGTCTATGAGGAGTTTGATATTTACAGAGAAAGTCGACCAGTAAAAATGAATGTCTTCAACTGAAGACTTTGGCTTTCTGAAGACTTTGAAAGTGAAGAAATTGGTGTGACCGTGAAGACTTAATATTCATGCGAGGAATATGAAGCGTGAAGAGTTTTGTTTTCATAGTTTTGTTTTCTCTTTCTTGAGTCATAGGAAACACCGTACTATTAAAGGGGGTCGAGGTCAAACTAAGGAAAAGTTTCCAAGTGATGCTCATCTCAAAATCCTACACCTACCAATCCTTTCGAGTGAAGCCATTGGAAATTTCATACAGTTGAGTCAATTTCTTCAGTGACAGAGATGAAGATCTTCTGGTCTCTGAGGAATTTGTTCTGACTGAGGAGTTAGGAATTCGCCAGTGCGGATTGCCTACAAGTGAGGAACATGATAGCCCTGAGGAATTTGATACTCAAATTTCCGACCGTTGCTATGCTACGCACCAGCTGTCCCAAAATATCTACCCACCTAACGGTCATAGCATTGAAGGGCATTTATGTCTTATCATGTCGGGCTGCTCCCTAGGCTATAAATAGCTGCCCCCTACAACCACTAGCTGGTTGGTTGCTCCGAGAGAAACTGACACTTGTCATTGAGAGCATCCCATCCTCCGAGGACTTTGAGCGAAAATCATCAAGTGAGGAAAACCCAAACCCAAACACCTACAAACCCAAAGTGATTGAGCATCACTGAAGAGATTGTTCGTGTGTGGAACCGATGCTTGTTACCTTTGAAGACTGTGCATCTTCCAGACGGTTAGGCATCATGGTCTAGAGCATCCAAGAGGAAATTGGGGATCACCGAGTGACCGAGTTTGTGAAGGTTTGGAAGTCACCTGAAGACTTACCACGAGTGATTGGGCGAGGTCTGTGTGACCTTATCTCAACGAGAATACGTTGAGGACTGTGTGTCATCAGGTTTAAATACCCAACCGCTCCAACCTGATGTACAACTGACACAGCAGTTGGAACTGGTCTACCAAATCACTATCTTCACCGAGCTACTGGTTCTATTTCCTCAACCCTTCCATTTCCTCATTACTGTGTTGTTGTACTTGATCGTTTCTATTCGAAGACTTTGACTGAAGACTTTCTCTATTTCCTCAATCCTATTTCTTCAGCCAGTTTGTCTTCAGCCAGTTTGTCTTCAGCCTGCTTATCATGTGTTTATGCTACTTGTACTCTGTGGTTGTTTTCATTTCATCATCATAACTGTGCTACTGCTCTATTATGCTTACTTCTAAGTACTTATTCTGCAGCTAGTTGTTCGCGACTTACGAATTTCCTCACCCTGAAATTCCTCAGTGACGAATTTGTAAAAATCGCTTATTCACCCCCCTCTAGTCGATATAACGCACTTTTAGTAGGGTCATAATCAAACTCAACAATATAGCTATCATACAAAATATTCTCTTTATCACCCACATGCATGCAAATTTTATAATCTTCCAAAATAGTGGGATTAATATCCACTAGAGTCATGACCTCTTCAAGCCCACTTTTATCAATAATTTCATAAGATTGAATATTCTCGGAAGTAGAATATTCTCGGAAGTAGTGGGACTATTTTTACCTAAAGTTGACACTCTTCCAAACCCACTTTCAATATTATTATAAACATGATTTTCAATAGTAGATTCATGATGAAGCTCAAATAAATTTTCAAGATTAGAAGAAGCATTATAATTACCACCCACTCTTGATCATTAGCACAATTGACATTAATAGAATTTATACTAACATCATTGCAATCATGCTTTTCATTCAGGGAACTATCATGAATCACTTTTATAAATTTCTTACTTTAACACTTCATCACAATTTTTAGATTCATGGTTTTCAAGCAAAACCTCATAAAGATAATTAAGTGCACTCAACTTTAATTTCAAAGAACTTATCCCAATAGCATTTTCACTAGCAATTGGTTTATCATAATTGGAATTTTTGAAAATATTAACAAGTGGATGAGGATCCATATGTCTTTACTTTTATTTGATTGAGTCAACATGGCAACAAAAGCAAAGATAGCACATAAAATATTTTGTTTTTTTAGAGAAGTGGAGGGAGATGAAAAAGAGAAGGCAAAAAGGCAAATAAAAAGCAGAACAAGTAAATGGTAAATGTGTGTCAAGGAGTCTGTGTTTGTTTGATGAAGCCTCCCTGACAGTGGCTCCAGAAATTCTTCTGCTACTTGTGATAGGCGTTGGGATTTCCCCAAAGAGGAAGGGTGATGTTCTATAGTAGCAGAAAATATTTCCCTCATTTAAGAACCAGGATTTATCAAACCAATAGGAGACTCACACAAATAAAGATAAACCGTACCTGCACACACACAAAATAAATACTTGCACCCAACGCAGGCAAGAGGGTTGTTAATCCCCTTGTACTCGTTAATTGCAAGGATTAATTGTAGTAATGGTAGATAAATCACAAAACAAAATAAAAGATAACAAATTGTAGCAAGGTATTTAGGGTTTTAGTAATATGATGTGAATGGACCCGGGGGCCATAGCTTTAACTAGAGGCATCTCTCTCATGAACGTAGTAATGGTGGGTACAGAAATTACTGTTGGGCAATTGACAGAAAATTGCATAGTTATGGTGTTATTCATGACATGATCAATACGTAGGCATTACGTCCGTGACAAGTAGACTGAAACGATTTTGCATCTAGTACTATTACTCCACCCCTCGACCGCTATCCGACATGCATCTTATTGTATTAAGTTCATAAAGAAAAGTGTAATGCTTGGAGCATGATGGCATAATGTAGACAAAGTAAGACCAAATAATATGTTCGAACCCCGTCGTTTTACCCTTAGTAGCAACAATACAAATACGTGCCTCACTACCCCTTCTGTCACTAGGTGAGGACACCGCAAGATTGAACCTACCACAAAGCACCTCTCCCACTGAAGATAAATCAATCTAATTGGCCAAACTAGATGGATAGATCGGAGATAAATACAAAGTTATAGAAATCTCACATAATGAAGTTCATAAAAGACTCGGTTACTTTGAATGAATAATCTAATCATAAATTGGATCCCAACAAACGCACCGCAAAAGAATTACATTGAATCAATCTCCAAAGAGAACATTGTATTGAAGATCAAGAGAGAGAGAGAGAGAGATCTAGCTACTGCTATGGACCCGTAGGTCCTGTGGGGAACTACTCACGCATCATCATGGAGGCAGCAAGGTTGATGTAGAAGCCCTCCGTGATCGATTGCCCCTCCAGCAGAGTGTCGGCGGAAGCCTCCAGATGGGATTGCGGAAGAATAGAGGCTTGTTGCGGCAGAATAATTGTTTTGGGTCTTGCTCTGGTGGTTTCTGAATTTTAGGGAATTTATAGCATTGCAATTAGGTCAATTAGAGTTACGAGGGGCCCACAAAGCTCAGGTGGTGTGAGCTTGTGGCTCTCTCATACATATTATGGCTTCCCCCCAAGCTTCTAGAGTCTCTCGTGGTCCAGAAAAAATCATCGTGAAGTTTCATCGTAGTTGGACTTCATTTGGTATGGTTTTCCCGCGAAACAAATAAAATAAGAAAAAATAGGAACTGACGGTGGGATTGAGTTAATAGGTTAGTTCCCAAAAATGATATAAAATTGCATATAAAGCATACATGATTGATAATTTAATAGTATGAAACAATAAAAAATATTGATACGTTGGAGATGTATCAGGCGTCGGCTCGCGGCGGACTGGTGCACAGTTGTTAGTGGTGGTGGCGGTCTAGCGCTAGATGTGGTGATGTGGTGGCGACGAGGAGGTTAGCCGGTTGAGCATGCTATGAAGGTTTGGGCCATCCATAGCTGGCTTAGTCGATGATGGGCCCGATCTGGGCACGATGTGTGCCGGGCACTGGGTTCTATGGTGAGCAGCGGAGTTGCCGGTTGTCCTCTGGCCAGGATGGAAGGAGCAGTAGTCTCTAGTTCTTGTGGTGGGTGCGTCCACGACATGGTCCCTGGCGTAGTTGCGCATTTCCACAGACAAAAGTCTC
Source organism: Triticum aestivum (assembly GCF_018294505.1). Lineage (NCBI taxonomy): Eukaryota > Viridiplantae > Streptophyta > Magnoliopsida > Poales > Poaceae > Triticum > Triticum aestivum. The sequence goes on from NC_057799.1 coordinate 482,894,069, forward strand.
GCTCTTAGCAGGTGATGGCAACACCTGCGGATGTTGCTTCCTTGTTGAAGGCTTCACCGAGGAGTTTTGCACCTATCCCGCACTTGAGTTCTAGTCTCGGGTGAAACCGAGATCCGCTTATCGGATCAGCGATGGCGGCGTTTCTTTGATGGAAACATCGTCTTGGAGATTTGTCCTCTGGGCAGGAGCACCATGTATGTGGTTGAGTAGTTGACTGGAAGCTTCCAGTGGTGAGATATTTGCGGTGGTGCATTAGGTTGTGGCCTGTAGTTGGCCGGCGGTGTTGCATGACTGGAGCACTCCGAACATGCGGGCAATGTCAGATAAGTCAGGTTGGTCATCCTCTCGAGACCAGAGCGGCACATGCCCGCTCCTCTATCGGATATCTCTTCTCTCTCCGGTGTCGATGAGGCCATCAACATGCTTGTGGCAGTCATGATCAGTGCCACTTCTTGAGCTTGCGTTGGTATTTCCCTTGAAGAGGAAAGGGTGATGCAGCAAAGTAGAGATAAGTATTTCCCTCAGTTTGAGAACCAAGGTATGAATCCAGTAGGAGACAACGAACGAGCAAGTTGACGGGAAACTATTATGATGTAAAATAGACCCGGGGGCCATAGGTTTCACTAGAGGCTTCTCTCAAGATAGAAAATAATATGGTGGGTGAACAAATTACTGCCGAGCAATTGATAGAAGAGCGCATAATTATGACGATATCTAAGGCACTGATCATTAATATAGGCATCACGTCCGTGTCAAGTAGACCAAAACGATTCTGCATCTACTACTATTACTCCACACATTGACCGCTATCCAGCATGCATCTTGAGTATTAAGTTCATAAAGAACGGAGTAACGCTTTAAGCAAGATGACATGATGTAGAGGAATTAACTCAAGCAATATGATGAAAACCCCATTTTTATCCTCGATGGCAACAATACAATACATGCCTTGCTACCCCTACTGTCACTGGGAAAGGACACCGCAAGATTGAAACCAAAGCTAAGCACTTCTCCTATTGCAAGAAAAACCAATCTAGTTGGCCAAACCAAACCGATAGTTCGAAGAGAATTACAAAGATATCAAATCATGCATATAATAATTTAGAGAAGATTCAAAAAATATTCATAGATAAGCTGATCATAAATCCACAATTCATCGGATCTCGGCAAACACACCGCAAAAAAGTATTACATCGAATAGATCTCCAAGAACATCGAGGAGAACATGGTATTGAGAATCAAAGAGAGAGAAGAAGCCATCTAGCTACTAGCTATGGACCCGTACGTCTGTGGTAAACTACTCACGCTTCATCCGAAAAGGCAATGGAGTTGATGTAGAAGCCCTCCATGATCGAATCCCCCTCCGGCAGGGTGCCGAAAAAGGTCCCTAGATCGGATCTCACGGGTACAAAAGGTTGCGGCGGTGGAAAAGTATTTTGGTGGATGCCTCTGGAGGTCTGGGGATATAAGAGTATATATAGGCAAAAGAATTAGGTCAGGAAGTGCACGAGGGGCCCACAAGGGTGGGGGCCCGGATTCTGTCTGTTTGGGGCGGGCAATGGGGTTGTGTCCGGGCCATTTCTGGGATGCGGTGGCCGTGCGCGCACCGCGGGGATGCATCCTTCGGCCGCATCATGTACGCCTCCTTTTCCAAACGCCAATTTTTGAATAAACCATGCCCTAGTTCATGCCAGCGGCCCTAGTTCACGCCGGCGACACAACCCGCCTACACATCCTTGCCGGCAACACAGCCAGCCTACAAAATGAATACTTTTGTCGTCGGCAACACATCCAACGGCCGACAACACAGCCAGCCCCCAAAATGAATAGGTTTCTCGCTGGCACATAGCCAGCGGCCGGCACCCATGCCAGCCTCCAAAAAGAATGGCCATGGCCAAATAGACCACCTAGTTCAGGCCATCGGTGTCGAACATATCCTTTTGCCTGGCCTCGAACCAACACCTTGTCTTCTCGCTCATCTTGGTCAAGTCCACGCTCATGATCGCTAGGACCACCTCCTTTGGTTTGTTTGCGGCATTGGTGGCCTCGATGTCGAGATGCCTCTGCCTGGCCGTGACATTGGCGGCCTCGATGTCGAGCTGCCTTTGCTGGGATGCCTCCTCCATGTCGATCTTCCTCTTCTTGGCCGCCTCCTCCATCTCAAGCTTCTTCCTTTGAAGCTCTAGGTATTGCTTCATTTGCTCGTCCTTGCTTTGTCACCTTTTCTCGTCCCTCATATTCTTCTGAGACATCATGCCGTGCAAAGTCTCATGCAAGGCCATGGATGACGCATCACGTATGTCGTCAATCTTGGAGTTGGTCTTGCCCCTCGTCCTCTTCAACGCCTCACCATCTCCACCTCCGGCCAACGCGGTCGTCTTCTTACTTCTCTTCCTTTGAAGCTCACGGTATTGATCTTTGAACTTAGGGTAATTGTTGATGAGCGTCTGATACGTCTCCAACGTATCTATAATTTATGAAGTATTCATGCCATTTTTACAACATTTTTATATGGTTTTGGTACGATTTGCATGGAACTAACCCGGATTGACGTTGTTTTCAGCAGAACTACCATGATGTTGTTTTTTGTGCAGAAATGAAAGTTCTCCAAATGAGCTGAAATACTTTGACGATTTTTTTTGGGACAAAAGAGACCCCCGAAGCTTCGTGGGAGGGCTAGAAGAGCCACGAGGCCCATCTTCGCGTGAAAATGACGTAAAAAATCCTATAAATAGAGAAACAATCAGAAATAAACCTAGGTCGGAAGTTCCACCACCGCAGGCCTCTGTAGCCATTAAAAACCAATCTAGACCCCATTCCGGCACCCTGCTGGAGGGGGGAATCATCTCCGGTGGCCATCTTCATCATCTCGGCGGCCACCACGATGAGGAGGGAGTAGTCCACCCTCGGGGCTGAGGGTTTGTACCAGTAGCTATGTGTTTAATCTCTCTCTCTCTCTCGTGTTCTTGAGATGTCACGATCTTGATGTATCGCGGGCTTTGTTAATATAGTCGGATCATATGGTGTTTTCCCCGCTCTATCTTGTTGTGATGAATTGAGTTTTTCCCTTTGAGATTTCGTTGTTATCGGATTGAATACTTTTATGGATTTGAGAGCACTTGATATATTTCTTGCATATGAATACTCGTGGTGACAATGGGGTATCATATTGATTCACTTGATATGTGTTTTGGCGTTCAACTCGGGGATTCCCGCGGTGACATTGGGGCAATCTATGCATAGGGGTTGATGCACGTTCTCGTCTTTTGTTTCTCCGATAGAAATCTGGGGGCACTCTTTGAGGTTCTTTGTGTTGGATTGAGTATTACGAATCTGAAATTATTTGGCGTTATTTTAGTATGAACTCTTGGATAGATCAATCAGAAAGAATAACTTCAAGGTGGTTTCGTACCCTACAAATAATTTCTTCTTATGTTCTCCGCTAGATAGGAACTTTGGTGTGATTCTTCATCGCACTGTTGAGAGATTGCACTAGCGAAAGTACGGACCCTAGGCCTCATTTTCAAGCATTGCAATACTGTTTTTGTGCCCGTTTACTATTTGCTACCTTGCTGTTTTTATTTATTCAGATTATAAAAAAAATATTTCTACTATCCATATTACACTTTTATCACCATCTGTTCGCCGAACTAGTGCACCTATACAATTTGCCATTATATTGGGTGTGTTGGGGACACAAGAGATTTCTTGTATTTGGTTGCAGGGTCGTTTGAGAGAGACTATCTTCATCCTACACCTCCCACGGATTGACAAACCTTAGGTCAACCACTTGAGGGAAAATTTCTACTGTCCTACCAAACTCTGCGCTTGGAGGCCCAACACGAGTCTACAAGAATAAAGTTGCGTAGTAGACATCAAGCTCTTTTCTGGCGCCGTTGCCGGGGAGGCTAGGTAAAAAGCACTCACATCCCATCAACGATGCTCTTTTCTGGTGCTGTTGCTAGGGAGGTGAGTGCATGAAGGTATATCTTTAGATCTTGCAATTGAATCTTTTAGTTTCTTGTTTTATCACTAGTTTGGTTTATAAAACAAACCTACATAAAAAATGGAATTGAGGTTGCATCATATTGTTGATCATCTTTATAATATATTTCTTGAAAATGATGGATCGGAAAATTCTGCTCAATTGCTAGAAGAAGAAGTCAATAAAATGTTTGGCACAAAATATTTGAATGATGAGCATGATTGCAATGTTGTTAGTATGAATTCTTTGAATATCCATGATGCTAATGATATGCAAAGCCATAAGCTTGGGGTTGATATGTTTGATGAAGATGAAATTTTTAGTCCCCCAAGATTTGATGTGCAAATTTGTTATAATGATTGCATGCCTCCTATTTATGATGATTATAATGATGAGAGTGGATTTGGAGAGGTCATGACTTTATTTAGTGATGAATCCACCATTTTGGATGAGGCTTCAATTGACTATGATAAAAAGTTTCTATCTATGATGATTATGGTGATGACATGTATGCTTTAGAGAATAATGATAACCATGAAACTTGTCATCACGCTTTTAATTTTCAATCACATGATAGTTATTTTGTTGAGTTTGCTCCCACTACTATTGATGAGAATAAATTTGCTTATGTGGAGAGTAACAAAATTTCTATGATTATGCATCATGAAAAGAGTGCCTTATGTGATGGTTATATTATTGAATTTCTTCATGATTCTACTGAAAATTATTATGAGGAGGAACTTATGCTTGTAGGAATTGCAATAATATCAAGTTTCCTCTCTATGTGTTGAAAATCTTGAAGTTGTGCTTGTTTTGCCTTCCTACGCTAGATGATTCTTGTTCCCATGAATTATTTGCTCACAAAATCCGCATGCATAGGAAGTGGGTTAGGCTTAAATGTGCTTGCCATGTGTTTAGTGATGCTCTCTTTGTGTTTCAATTCTTTTCTTTTATGCGAGCATCATCAAAATCGGCATGCCTAGCTAAAAGGCATTAAAGAAAAGCGCTTGTTGGGAGACAACCCAACACTTTTAACTACTGTTTTTGTGTGTTCACATGATTAAGCTACTGTAGTAATCATGTTTTATTGCTTTTGTTTCAATAAATTGCCAAGTAAATCCTTTGGGATCATGTTGGGTGATGGTTGATTTGATCTTGCTCAAAAACAGAAACTTTTGGGCTCACGAAAATAATTCTGATTTTTAACAAAAGAGCGCTTTTGAGTTGATTCTTTTTGTGGAAGATTAATATAAAAATTGCTCACGTGTTCCTAATTGTTTCATAATTTTGGAGCAGCAAAAGTATGGTTTGAGTACAGATTACTACAGACTGTTCTGTTTCTGACAGATCTGTTTTCAATGCATAGTTTGCTTATTTCCTAGTTTTTATGGCTTATATTGCTCAATATAAATTGTGAAAATGATATGCTACAGTAGGCATTGTGTGGAAACAATTACGAATCTTTTTTTACAGTACCAAAGTGAAATGGTTTGCTCTTTATCATACTAACCTATCTCACGAAGTTCCGTTAAGTTTTGTGTGATTGAAGTTTTCAAGTTTTGGGTGAGACATCGATATGAGGAGAATAAGGAGTGACAAGACCCAAAGCTTGGGGATGCCCAAGGCACCCCAAGTTAATATCCAAGGAATATCCAGGCAACTAAGCTTGGGGATGCCCCGGAAGGCATCCCCTCTTTCGTCTCCAACATTATCGGTAACCTCACTTGGAGCTACATTTTTATTCGTCACATGATATTAGTTTTGCTTGGAGCATCATTTTATTGTGTTATGATTTGCTTGGTGCTATTTATAATAATATTTTACATCTTTCTTTTCAATAAAAATGTCAAGTATAGCCTTTGTCATGCTTATCTTGCAAGTATATGAGGTGCTGTTTCAAAAGAGAAAGTTTATCGATGTTGCAAAAATTCCCTAGAAAAAGTCAGAATGTGATAAAATGTTGAATCTTTTCACAAAATAATCTCTGATAAATTCTCTACAGTTTGGTAGATTTTCATAATCTTTGGAGTTTAAGAAGTATTGATAATCTTGCATTCTTTACAGACTATACTGTATTGGTAGATTGATGTTATGTTTGTATTGTTTGCATATGTTTGCTTGTTTAATGATTCTATTTGAGGATAGGAGTATTAAAAATGCAGAGGAATTTAGTATCCAATGTTGAATACTAATTTTAGTGATTGGCTACAATAGAGAATGATAAGGTTTTTGCATTGGTTTATACTAACTTATCTCACGAGTTCTTGTTGAGTTTTGTGTGGATGAAGCTTTTGAGATTTAGGAAAACCGTGATATGAGAGGAATCAAGGAGACGCAAAAGCTCAAGCTTCGAGATGCCCAAGGCACCACAAGATAATATTTCAAGAAGTCTCAAGCATCTAAGCTTGGGGATGCCCCGGCAGGCATCCCACCTTTCTTCTTCAACAATTATCGGTTAGTATCAGCTGAGCCTAAGTTTTTGCTTCTTCACATGATGTGTGCTATTCTTAGAATGTCATTTTATTTTTTGTTTGTTTGTTGTTTTAATAAATTACATAGATCTGAAAGTTTTTTTAATAAAAGAGAGTCCTCACATAGCTACCAATTTACTTAACTACTCGCTTGATCTTCACTTATATCTTCTTTGGAGTAGTTTGTCTAGTGCTTCACTTATATCTTTTTGAGCACGGTGTGCTTTTGAAGGAAATATGCCCTAGAGGCAATAATAAAGTTGTTATTTTATATTTCCTTATATCATGATAAATGTTCATTATTCATGCTAGAATTGTATTAACCGGAAACTTGATACATGTGTGGATACATAGACAAAACACCGTGTCCCTAGTAAGACTCTACTACACTAGCTCGTTAATCAAAGATGGTTAAGTTTCCTAACCATAGAGATGTGTTGTCATTTGATGAGCGGGATCACATCATTAGGAGAATGATGTGATGGACAAGACCCATCCGTTAGCTTAGCATAATGATCATTAAGTTTTATTGCTATTGCTTTCTTCATGACTTATACATATTCCTTTGACTATGAGATTATGTAACTCCTGGACACCGGAGGAATACCTTGCGTGCTATCAAACATCACAACGTAACTGGGTGATTAAAAAGATGATCTACAGGTATCTCCGAAGGTGTTTTTTGGGTTTGCATAGATCAAGATTAGGATTTGTCACTCCGAGTATCGGAGAGGTATCTCTGGGCCCTCTCGGTAATTCACATCATAATAAGCCTTGCAAGCAATGTGACTAATGAGTTAGTTATGGGATGATGCATTACGAAACAAGTAAAGAGACATGCCGGTAACGAGATTGAACTAGGTATGAAGATACCGACGATCGAATCTCGGGCAAGTAACATACCGATGACAAAGGGAATAATGTATGTTGTCATTACGGTACGACCGATAAAGATCTTCATATAATATGTGGGAACCAATATGAGCATCCAGGTTCCGCTGTTTTTTATTGACCGGAGAGGTGTCTCGGTCATGTCTACATAGTTCTCGAACCCGTAGGGTCCGCACGCTTAACATTCGATGACGATTTTGTATTATATGAGTTATGTGATTTGGTGACCGAATGTTGTTCGGAGTCCCGGATGAGATCACAGACATGATGACCCGGAGTCCCGGATGAGTCACGGACATGATGAGCAGTCTCGTAATGGACGAGGGGTAAAGATTCATATATAGGACGATAGTATTTGGACACCGGAAGTGTTCCGGGGGTACCGGGTACTTATCGGGTGACCGGAAGGGGTTCCAAGCACCCCCGGCAAAAGATATGGGCCATATGGGCCAAGAGGGGAAACACACCAGCCACAAAGGGGCTGGTGCGCCCCCCTGATACGTCTCCAACGTATCTATAATTTTTTATTGTTTCATGCTAGTATATTATCTGTTTTTGGATGTTTAATGGGCTTTAATATGCTCTTTTATATTATTTTTGGGACTAACCAATGAACCGAAGGCCCAGTGCCAGTTTCTGTTTTTTGCCTATTTTAGAGTTTTGCAGAAAAGGAATACCAAATGGAATCCAAACGGAATGAAACCTTCACGATGATCTTTCTTGGACCGAAAGCAAACCAGAAGACTTGGTGTTGAAGTTTGGAACTCCGCGAGGCGGCCACGAGGCAGGAGGGCGCGCCCAGGGGGTAGGCGCGCCCCCACCCTCGTGGGCCCCACGGAGATCCACTGACATAGTTCTTTCGCCTATATATACTCTTATACCCTAAAAACATCAGGGAGAGCCATGAAACCACTTTTCCACCACCGCAACCTTCTATACCCGTGAGATCCCATCTCGGGGCCTTTTCCGGAGCTCTGCCGGAGGGGGAATCGATCACGGAGGGCTTCTACATCAACACCATTGCCTCTCCGATGATGCGTGAGTAGTTTACCACAGACCTTCGGGTCCATAGTAATTAGCTAGATGGCTTCTTCTCTGTCTTTGATTCTCAATACAAAGTTCTCCTCGATGTTCTTGGAGATCTATTCGATGTAATACTCTTTTGCGGTGTTTTGCCGAGATCCGATGAATTGTGGATTTATGAACAAGTTTAGCTATGAATATTATTTGGTTCTTCTCTGAATTCTTATATGCATGATTTGATATCTTTGCAAGTCTCTTCGAATTATCGGTTTAGTTTGGCCTACTAGATTGATCTTTCTTGCAATGGGAGAAGTGCTTAGCTTTGGGTTCAATCTTGTGGTGTCCTTTCCCAGTGACAGTAGGGGCAGCAAGGCACGTATTGTATTGTTGCCATCGAGGATAAAAAGATGCGGTTTATATCATATTGCTTTAGTTTATCCTTCTACATCATGTCATCTTGCTTAAACCGTTACTCTGTTCTTATGAACTTAATACTCTAGATGCATGCTGGATAGCGGTCGATGTGTGGAGTAATAGTAGTAGATGCAGAATCGTTTCGGTCTACTTGACACAAACGTGATGCCTATATTCATGATCATTGCCTTAGATAGCTTCATAACTATGCGCTTTTCTATCAATTGCTCGGCAGTAATTTGTTCACCCACCATAATACATGATATCTTGAGAGAAGCCACTAGTGAAACCTATGGCCCCCGGGTCTATTTTACATCATAATAGTTTCCCGTCAACTTGCCAATTTCCATCGCCGTTCTTTTATTTTGCAATCTTTATTTTCCAATCTATACAACAAAAATACCAAAAATATTTACTTTACTATCTTTATTAGATCTCACTTTTGCGAGTGACCGTGAAGGGATTGACAACCCCTTTTTCGCGTTGGTTGCAAGGTTCTTAATTGTTTGTGCAGGTACTAGGTGACTTGTGCGTTGTCTCCTACTGGATTGATACCTTGGTTCTCAAAAACTGAGGGAAATACTTACGCTAGTTTGCTGCATCACCCTTTCCTCTTCAAGGGAAAATCAACGCATGCTCAAGAGGTAGCAAGAAGGATTTCTGGCACCGTTGTCGGGGAGATCTACGCCATGTCAAGATATACCAAGTACCCATCATAAACTCTTCTCCCTCGCATTACATTATTTGCCATTCGCCTCTCGTTTGCCTCTCCCCCACTTCTAAAACGATTTTTGAAAACCTTTGCCTTTTCTTCGCCCTCCTTCCGTTCGATCTTTTGGTACCATGTGCCTTCTTTTTGCTTGCATCTTCGCTTGCTAAAAGTTTATCGATCCTCATCCCCGTGCTAATCTCTTTAAGAGATCCAATTATGATGAATCAATTTCTAGTAATTTGAGTGCACTAGATTATCTTTATGAGGTTTTGCTTGAAATTCGTGAATCTGGAAATTGTGATGAAGAAATTTATGAAGAGAATCATGATAGCTCCTTGAATAAAAGCATGATTGCAATGATTTTACTATAAATTCTCTTGATGTCAATTGTGCTAATAATATGCAAAACCCTAAGCTTGGGGATGCTAGTTTTGCTATGTCTACTACTTGTTGCAATGATCATGATTGGGGTGATTCTTCTTATGATCTTGAAATTTTATTTAAGCCCCATGATGAATATCAGATTGATAGTAGTGTTTGCAATAATATTGAAAGTGGGTTTGGAAGAGTGTCAACTTTAGATCCCACATATTTGGAGAATGTTCAATCTTATGGTATTTTTGATAAAAGTGGGTTTGGAGAGGTCATGACTTTAGTTAATGACAATCCACTATTTCGGAAGAGTGTCAACTTCGCATGCATGTGGATCGTGTTGAGAATATGTTATGTGATAGATATTTTGTTGAATTTGCCTATGATCCTACATGTAATTATTATGAGAGAGGAAAATATGGTTGTAGAAATTTTCATGTTACTAAATTACCTCTCGTTATGTTGAGATTGCTATTGTTCCTTTCCGCTTCCTTGCATATGCTAGTTTTTGCTTGCTATGATAATTTGTTTTTCTATAAGATGCCTATGCATAGGAAATATGTTAGACTTAGATGTGTTTGTCACGTTTTTCATGATGCTCTCTCCGCGCTTCAATTCTTGTCTTTCATGTGAGCATCATCGAAATCTCAATGCCTAGCTAGGGGCATTAAACAATAGCGCTTGTTGGGAGGCAACCCAATTTTATTTTTGTTTTCTGATTTTTGTTCCTGTTTAGTAATAAATAATTCATCTAGCCTCTGTTTAGATGTGGTTTTATGTTTTAATAAGTGTTTGTGCCAAGTAGAACCAATAGGATCTTCTTGGGTGATAGTTGTTTGATCTTTCTGAAAAAGACAGAAACTTTGTGCTCACAAAAATAATTGTTAAAAATCACCAGAACGTGATAAAATACTAATTATTTTTGCAGAAGATTAATATACAAATTATCCATGTTGTCCTAGTTTTTAAGAATTTTTGGAGTTACAGAAGTATTCGTATGATACAGATTGCTACAGACTGTTTTGTTTTGATAGATTCTGTTTTTCGTGTGTTGTTTGCTTATTTTGATGAATCTATGAGTAGTATCGGGGGGTATGAACCATAGAGAAGTTGGAATACAGTAGGTTTAACACCAATATAAATAAAAAATGAGTTCATTACAGTACCTTAAAGTGGTGGTTTGTTTTCTTATACTAATGGAGCTCATGAGATTTTCTGTTGAAGTTTTGTGTTGTGAAGTTTTCAAGTTTTTGGGTAAAGATTTGATGAATTTTGGAATAAGGAGTGGCAAGAGCCTAATCTTGGGGATGCCCAAGGCACCCCAAGGTAATTTTCAAGGACAACCAAAATCCTAAGCTTGGGGATGCCCCGGAAGGCATCCCCTCTTTCGTCTCCGTCTATTAGTAACTTTACTTGAGGCTATATTTTTATTCACCACATGATATGTGTTTTGCTCGGAGCGAGTTGTATGATTTGAGTCTTTGCTGTTTAGTTTACCACAATCATCCTTGTTGTACACACCTTTTGGGAGAGACACGCATGAATCAAAATTTATCAGAATACTCTATGTGCTTCACTTATATCTTTTGAGCTAGATAATTTTGCTCTAGTGCTTCACTTATATCTTTTTAGAGCACGGTGGTGGTTTTATTTTATAGAAATTATTGATCTCTCATTCTTCACTTATACTATTTGTAGAGTCTTTTAGAACAGCATGGTAATTTTCTTTGGCTATAAAATTAGTCCTAATATGATATGCATCCAAGATGGGTATAATAAAACTTTCATATGAAGTGCATTGAATACTATGAGAAGTTTGATGCTTGATGATTGTTTTGAGATATGAAGATGGTGATATTAGAGTCATGCTAGTTGAGTAATTGTGAATTTGAGAAATACTTGTGTTGAGGTTTGCAAGTCCCGTAGCATGCATGTATGGTAACCGTTGTGTAACAAATTTGAAGCATGAGGTGTTTCTTTGATTGTCTTCCTTATGAGTGGCGGTCGGGGACGAGCGATGGTGTTTTCCTACCAATCTATCCCCCTAGGAGCATGCGCGTAGTGCTTGGTTTTGATGACTTGTAGATTTTTGCAATAAGTATGTGAGTTCTTTATGACTAATGTTGAGTCCATGGATTATACGCACTCTCACTTTTCCACCATTGCTAGCCTCTCTAGTACCGCACAACTTTTGTCGGTACCATAAACCCATCATTTACCTTCCTCGAAACAGCCACCATACCGACCTATTATGGCATTTCCATAGCCATTCCGAGATATATTGCCATGCAACTTTCCACTGTTCCGTTTATATGGCATGCTTCATCATTTTCATATTGCCTTGCATGATCATGTAGTTGACACCGTATTTGTGGCAAAGCCACCATTCATAATTTTTCATACATGTCACTCTTGATTCATTGCACATCCCGGTACACCGCCGGAGGCACTCATATAGAGTCATATTTTGTTCTAAGTATCGAGTTGTAATCCTTGAGTTGTAAATAAATAGAAGTGTGATGATCATCAATATTAGAGCATTGTCCCATGTGAGGAAAAAAAAGTGGCCAAAGAAGCCAATAAAAAAAGGGGCCAAAGAAGCCAATGAAAAAAATGAGAGAAAAAGAGAGAAGGGACAATGCTACTATCCTTTTACCACACTTGTGCTTCAAAGTATCACCATGATTTTCATGATAGAGAGTCTCTTATTTTGTCACTTTCATATACTAGTGGGAATTTTCATTATAGAACTTGGCTTGTATATTCCAACGATGGGCTTCCTCAAATGCCCTAGGTCTTCATGAGCAAGCAAGTTGGATGCACACCCACTTAGTTTCTTTTTGAGCTTTCATACATTTATAGCTCTAGTGCATCCGTTGCATGGCAATCCCTACTCACTCACATTGATATCTATTGATGGGCATCTCCATAGCCCATTAATACGCCTAGTTGATGTGAGACCAGCTTCCTCTTTTTTTTTCTCCACCACGACCATTCTATTCCACCTACAGTGCTATGTCCATGGCTCACGCTCATGTATTGCGTGAAAGTTAAAAAGTTTGAGAATACTAAAGTATGGAACAATTGCTTGGCTTGTCATCGGGGTTGTGCATGATTTGAACATTTTGTGTGACGAAGATGGAGCATAGCCAAACTATATGATTTTGTAGGGATGAACTTTCTTTGTCCATGTTATTTTGAGAAGACATGATTACTTTGTTAGTATGCTTGAAGTATTATTATTTTTATGCCCTTGAATCTTCCGGATCTGAACATTCATGCCACAATAAAGAAAATTACATTGAAAATTATGTTAGGTAGCATTCCACATCAAAAATTCTGTTTTTATCATTTACCTACTCGAGGACGAGCAGTAATTAAGCTTGGGGATGCTTGATACGTCTCCAACGTATCTATATTTTTTTATTGTTTCATGCTATTATATTATATGTTTTGGATGTTTAATGGGCTTTAATATGCTCTTTTATATTATTTTTGGGACTAACCTATTAACCGAAGGCCTAGTGCCAGTTTCTGTTTTTTTGCCTATTTTAGAGTTTTGCAGAAAAGGAATACCAAACGGAATCCAAACGGAATGATACCTTCGTGATGATCTTCCTTGGACCGAAAGCAAACCAGAAGACTTGGAGTTGAAGTCTGGAACTCCGCGAGGCGGCGACGAGGTAGGAGGCGCGCTAGGGGGGTTGGCGCGCCCCCCACCCTCGTGGGCCCCACGTAGCTCCACCGACGTACTTCTTTCGCCTATATATACTCTTATACCCTAAAAACATCAGGGAGAGCCATGAAACCACTTTTCCACCGCCACAACCTTCTGTATCCGTGAGAGCCCATCTTGGGGCCATTTTTGGTGCTCTGCCGGAGGGGGAATCGATCACGGAGGGCTTCTACATCAACACCATTGCCTCTCTGATGATGCATGAGTAGTTTACCACAGACCTTCGGGTCCATAGTTATTAGCTAGATGGCTTCTTCTCTCTTTTTGGATCTCAATACAATGTTCTCTCCCTCTCTCGTGGAGATCTATTCGATGTAATCTTCTTTTGCGTAGATGATACGCACGAGTAGAACACAAAGAGTTGTGGGCGGTGATAGTCATACTGCTTACCACCAACGTCTTATTTTTGTTTGACAGTATTGTTCGATGAAGCGGCCCAGACCAACCTTACATGACCACATTCATGAGACCGGTTCCACCGACAGACATGCAACTAGTTTTGCATAAAGGTGGTTGGCGGGTGTCTGTTTCTCCAACTTTAGTTGAATCAAATTTGACTATGGCCGGTCCTTGTTGAAGGCTAAAACAACAAACTTGATGAAACACCGTTGTGGTTTTGATGCGTAGGTAAGAACAGTTCTTACTAGAAGCCCGTAGCAGCCATGTAAAATTTGCAACAACAAAGTAGAGGACGTCTAACTTGTTTTTGCAGGGCATGTTATGATATGATATGGTCAAGACATGATGTGCTATACGTTATTGTATGAGATGATCATGTTTTGTAAAAGTTATCGGCAACTGGCAGGAGCTTTATGGTTGTCGCTTTATTGTATGAAATGCAATCGCCATGTAATTGCTTTACTTTATCACTATGCGTTAGCGATAGTTGTAGAAGCAATAGTTGGTGTCGGTGTACAAAAGTAGGGGCTCCCCTTTTGTGCCCCTCTACTTGTGCACGGGCAGTCAGAGCCGCACCTGCGGCCGCACTTAGTAGGGCAGAGGAGGGAAGCCAAAGGCACAAGACGGGCAAAGCAACGCCAAGACAGAGACACAAAGAGCAAGAGCGCGAGGTGGGCTCCCCCAACGAGACCCTTGCCGGGGCGGCCTCCGCAGCCTCGGCAAGAGCCTTGCCGGGGCGGCCTCCGCAGCCCTGGCAAGAGCCTTGCCGGGGGCAACTCGCCCAACGCCAGCAGAGCGCACCACCCTTGAGCCCAAGGATTCCAACACCATCAACCACATTGGAACCAAGGCTCGGGAGGCACCTCCATGATGGCATGCAGATCTTTGTGAAGATCATAAGCACACAAGATCAGATGAGGACCAGAAGACGACGGTCCTCGACAAGATCCTTGCCGAGGAAATCCACGAGACCCCCGGGAAGGTCCTTGCCGGGGACGACCGCGATGCCACGGCAAGACCCTTGCCGAGGACACCTGCGGAGCCACAGCCAGGCCCACGTCTGCCAAGACCCCACCACCGTTCCCATACAGCGGCCGGCCCAACCAGTTGGGCAGGCACCTGCATGGCAACATGCGGCCTCCAGGCCAACTCAGCAAGCACCAATGTGGTGGCATGCAGATCTTCGTGAAGACCCTACCACCACGCCATCTCAGCAACCTGCCAGCCTACGTGGCGTTGCATGCCTCGATGGCCTTGACGCGTGTTGGAGCGAGGCAGAGCGGCAACGGACGGGACGGGCCTCGTTCCGTCCCCAATAAAGCAACGGGACACCTAAGGTGCACATTTAATGCGCCTTGTCCCGTAATGACAGGCAATAAGCTTGTACAGTGTATACCTTTCCACCTCCTATGTGCCACTGGGGCAACCCCTGTCGTCTATAAAAGGAGGCCCGAGGCGTACTGGAGAAGGATTCGGATCTTTTGGACCACGCATGCACCACAGCTAGTTCGAGAGCTTAAGAACACTCAAATATACACCAAAGCAGGACTAGCGTATTACGCATCCTTGCGGCCCGAACCCGGGTAAACGATCTTTGTGCTGGCTACCAGACCTGCTCTTTGCACAACCCCGCGCCCGCCAACCGTAGAAGGGATCCCAGTGATTCCATAGGTGTCGTTTCCCCCGACATCTTTGGCGCGCCAGGTAGGGGGGCGCAGTTGTGAAAATCCGGTCTAGCAGTTGGTTTAGCAGTTCTTCATCGCCATGGCTCCCAAGAAGAAGATGATCACGGCGATCGGTTCATCGGGGGCCGAACGGCCCGTACGAGTGCGGGCGAGTGGTGAGGTGATCGCGGACGGAAGCCGAGGCGCGGCCCGTCAACACCCACATCACTCTGGCAGTCAAAGCCTGGCGAGCGGCGTCGTTCGTGCACAAGACTACGGGTCGCACGCCGCCAAATCCAAAGACGGAGCCGGCCCCCCCGTAGGCGACGCGGGGCCCTCCAAGGGCGGCGTCGTGCCACCCATCGGCGGCGCAGTGACTTCCAAGACGCCTACGCTGGTGCCCACGACGCGCTCTTCCCAGGTTGTGCGTGACGAGCAGCGTCACCGCACTGGTGACCCCGGGCGCCGCCGTGGGAAGAGTCTTGTGCCTCATTCGCGGGACGTAGAAGGCCAGCATGCACGCCGAGGTGCTGGCGAAAATGGCGCGCAGCCGCAAGGCCGTGATAGAGCTCCTTATAACGTGGTTAGAAGTCGGAGCGCGTCGCGGTCCACGCAGCTTTCGCCGCCACCCACGCCAGCAGAAGCTTTAGCGCACGCAGTTGCTCCTCTACTTTCCTCCTGCTGCGGAAAAGCTCGACGAGTGGAGAGCCACCATCCGGAGCCTCGTCGGCGTTGCCAACAAAGATGAGCCGCAACCAGCGGGGCCCTCGGGCCGGCGCTCCGTCGAGCCACCGCATGCCAGTGGTGGAAGGACTGGAGGTGCTGCGGCCACGGTGCACTCTCCTCCTCCACGCCAGCCACCGCGGGTGTCGGTCCGTCGTGATGACTCTTGTGATAACATGTCCATAGCGTCGTCCGACCCACGGACCCACCGTGATCAACGCAAAGTTCTTCGGGAGCGAGCCCATGAAGACACTCGGACTACCATCGAACGCCGGCGCGAAGCACGCCACCAGTCAGATAGGCGGGCGGGGCCCACTATGGACCACCCAGCACCGGGAGGCTCTGGCGGCCTACCCTACGAGGTGGGTTGCCCAACCTTACCCGTGAGCTGTGGCGGTTCCAGTGGCCCTCTCACCGCACGTTCAAGCCCGACGTTGGCGAGAAGTACAACGGCAAGACCTAGCCGTCGGAGTTCCTCGGCATCTACACCATCACGATGCAAGCCGCTGGAGCTCGCGGCAACAAGGTGCTTGCCAATTACTTCCCCTTGGCACTTAAACCCAATGTCATGTCATGGTTGATGCACCTGCCGGCGGATTCCATTTCTTCTTGGTCGGATTTGTGTCATGAGTTCGTTGGCGCCTTCACTGGAGGCCACCAAGCTCATGGCCAGGCAAGCGATTTGCATATCATCCCCCAGAAGGAAGGTGAAACCCTGCGCAAGTACATACAGAGGTTCAGCCGGGTGCAGTACAACATCCCAGATGTTCATCCCGCCGCCGTGATCAGCGCATTCCATCAGAATGTGCGCAACCGCAAGATGCGTGAAGAGCTGGCGATGAACAAGGTGAAAGATGTGGCAGAGCTTTATGTTCTGGCCGATAGGTGCGCTCGACCTGAAGAGGGGACGAAGTACCCCGGCGAGGACGCCGGTGCGGAAACCGACTCCACAGACAAAGATACCGCCACCCCGACGAAGAAGGGCCGGCGCCGCAACAGGAAGCGCAAGGGCAAGACCGTGCTTGCCTTCGAGGGATCCGAGGACACCGACGCTGCCAAGAAGGCCAAGGCAGATGACCCCGGCAAGGAAATTGCCGGATCTGCCGCTTGCCGGGCCTTAGCGGCTGCCGACAAGCCAGGAGGCTCCGACAAGCAGTACTGCAAGATCGACCGTACCAAGGGCCACGACCTCCAGAATTGCCGACAAGTTGAGCTGCTTGCTGAGAAGCAAAAAGCTGAATATGAGAGGCGGGACAAGGAGAAGGGTCAGGATGGTGCCGAGGTATCCGACAAGAAGTGTGGCGGCCAAGGAGGTCGCCGCGGCAAGGATAACCAGCAAGAGAGGCCCGCTCGAGGCTGCGACAAGAAGCAAGAAGACGATGATCGTGACGAGGATGACGAGTCCGGCGAGCATGAGTTCCAGAAAGCTACAGAGGCCATGTGCGTCGACGGTGGCGCCTCACTGCACACCTCCCACCGCCAGCTCAAGCAGTGGGCGCGTGAGATCACAGCAGCGGAATCATCATTCGATGCTCAAAAGCCACTAAAGTGGTCCAGCACGCCTATCATTTTTGACACCAAGGACCACCCTGATATCACAATTGCGGTCGAATGTTTGCTGTTGTTGGTTTCGCCAACAATACACAACCTCAAGGTGATAAAAATGCTGGTTGATGGCGGGGTTGGCCGGAACTTGATCTCGCCTGTTGTGATCAAAAGGCTGTAGATTCGTGATGAAGACCTCGAAGAGATGGGCACATTTCAAGGGGTCAACCCGGGAAGGAGTCAGCCGAAGGGTAAGGTCACACTGCCCGTGACGTTTGGAGGCGAGTTGAACTACAGGACAGAGAGGATTGTTTTCGATGTAGCCGAGATCCCCTTGCCCTACAACGGGATCCTGGGCCGCCCAGCATTAGCCAAGTTCATGGCGGCCTCACATTACGCCTACAACACGCTGAAGATGCCTGGGCCGATGACCATCATCACCGTCCCCTCCGACAAGAAGGATGCGCTGATCTGCGCTGACCAACTCTACCGGGAGGCAGTTGCAGCGACTGCCACCAAGGCACTTGCTCCTGCCGCCGAAGCCTCCGGGGGAAGAAGACCGGCAAGACCTCTCGCACCCACTCCGGCAAGCGCACCTTTTCGGAGTGTTGTGCTCCCATCGAGGACGTGCCAGAGAGCTCCACCGGCAAGAGCAAGAAATCCAGAATTGCACAGAGACCAAGGAGGTGTCTGTCAAGGAGGATGGCACGGGAGGGGCCTTCACCATAAGTTCCACCCTCAACAGCAAATAGGAAGGCGCGCTCATCACTTTCCTGCGGGCGAATGTCGATGTGTTTGCATGGCAAGCATCTGACATCCCCGGTGTTCCCAGGGAGGTGATTGGGCACCATCTTGTTGTCTGTCCTCCTGCACGACCCGTCAAGCAGAAGGTCAGGAAACAGGCTCTGGAACGACAAGAGTTCATCACAGAGGAAATCAGGAAGTTGGAAGCGGCAGGCTTGGTGAGAGGGGTACTCCAATCGACGTGGTTGGCCAATCCGGTGGTGGTGCGCAAGGCAAATGGGAAGTGGAGACTGTGTATTGATTACACAGACATTAATAAAGCTTGTCCAAAGGACCCTTTCCCGTTACCGCACATCGACCAGATTGTTGACTCCACGGCCGGGTGTGACTTGTTATCATTCCTCGACACTTACTCGGGATATCACCAGATCTTCATGACGAAAGAAGAGAAGACAAGATCAAAGCCATTGAGCAGATTGAGGCACCTAGGCGGATCAAGGATATACGTCGGCTCGTTGGCTGCGTTGCCACCATGAGCAGATTCATCTCCAAGTCTGCTGAACGTGCCCTTCCCTTTTTCAAAATCTTGAAAAAGGCGGGCCCAATGGAATGGACCCCAGAGGCCGAGGCAGCCTTGCAGGATTTGAAGAAGTACCTCTCCTCTACGCCAATACTGGTTGCGCCTAAACCACAAGAACCGTTGCTGTTATATCTAGCGGCAACGAACCAAGTGGTCAGCGCCGCGCTAGTGGCACAGTGGGAGGTCAACGAAGAGGCAGTGGCAACAGCAGGGCTGGCGGATGGCAAACCAGAACTCCCCCTGGCAGGGCCTAGTGCCGGTAAGGCAAGGCACCTGACAGAGTCTGACGCTGGCGAAGCAGAAGCGACGCGACCAAATGAAATAGTGGAGAAGAAGATGATGCAGCACCCAGTTTACTTTGTCAGCTCCCTCTTGTAGGGGGCTAGATCGAGGTACTCCGGTGTGCAGAAATTGCTCTTCAGCCTCCTTATGGCCTCGAGGAAGCTGCATCATTACTTCCAGGCACACGAAATCACCGTCGTCACCCGCTTCCCATTGCAAAGGATATTGCATAACCCAGACGCAACCGGGAGGATTGTGGAATGGGCTTTGGAACTGTCGAGCTTTGGTTTGAAGTTTGAAAGCACTTCGACAATTCAGAGTAGAGTCTTGGTGGAGTTCATTGCGGAATGGTACTCAACGCCCGACGAAGAGATTCAGGAGACCGCTCTCCCCGGCAAGGAAACAAGTCGCGACTGGATTATGTACTTTGACGGGGCTTTCTCGCTACAAGGCGCCGGTGCTGGTGTGCTGCTCGTCGCACCCACCGGAGAGCACCTCAAGTATGTAGTCCAGATGCACTTTCCCAGGGAGATGTCAACAAACAACAGTGCTAAATATGAGGGATTGCTTGCTGTTCTCAGGATCACAGCAGACCTCGGAATCAAGAAGATCATCGTCATGGGTGATTCACAGCTTGTCGTCAAGCAAGTTAACAAAGATTATCAAAGCCCATTGATGGAGGCCTACGTAGATGAAGTGAGGAATCTGGAAGAGCGTTTTGACGGTATACAAGCGGAGCATGTTCCCCGAGTGGAGAACGGCATCGCCGACTACTTGTCAAAACGCGCTGCCTTCAAATTTCATGTGGAACTAGGTACTTTTGTGCTTCAATTAACTCAACCATCTATTGAACCATCGATAGGGCAGAACAAGCGGAGGAAATCAGGCCTCAGCAAGTACTTTCCCGCCGAGCTCCCACGGGCCGCCGGCAAAGATGTTGCCGTGGACACTGAGCCTCCCATGGGGCAACAGACTCCGGCGGGGCGTCAAGCCCTGGCCGTAGAGACAGCCGCTCCCATGGAAGAGGAAATGCCTTTGGTCCTTGCCGTCGAGCCCAGGCTCTAGCATGGGCACAACATACCGTCCGATTCCTCCAAACAGGGGAACTCCCTGAGGAGTAGGAAGAAGCGGAGAACGTAGCCTGTCAGTCTGCCATGTATCAGCTCGTCGACGATGTTCTGTACAGAAAAAGACCAAACAGTGTGAAATTGAAGTGCATTCCCCGAGAGGAAGGACTGGAGCTGTTGGCAGAGATACATGGAGGCATATGTGGCTCCCATGTAGGGTCGTGGGCCCTTGCCGGCAAGGCATTCCGGCAAGGTTTCTTCTGGCCCACAACCCTCCAGGATGCAACAGCACTAGTAACCAAGTGTGAAGCGTGCCAGTTCCATTCAAAGAAGCTTCATCAGCCAGCTCAAGCTCTCCAAACAATCCCTCTCTCATGGCCATTCTCGGTCTGGTGGCTCGACATACTGGGCCCCTTTCCCCGTGCTGTCGGGGGCTTTGAGTACTTGTACATTGCAATCGACAAGTTCACAAAGTGGCCGGAGGTGGAGGCAGTGAGAAAGGTGATGACATGTCTCCAACGTATCTATAATTTATGAAGTATTCATGCTATTATATTATCTGTTTTGGATGTTTATGGGCTTTACTAAACACTTTTATATTATTTTTGGGACTAACCTATTAACCGGAGGCCCAGCCCAAATTGTTGTTTTCTTGCCTATTTCAGTGTTTCAAAGAAAAGGAATATCAAACAGAGTCCAAACGGAATGAAACCTTCGGGAGAGTTATTTTTGGAACGGAAGCAATCCAGGAGACTTGGAGTAGACGTCAGGGAAGCTTCGAGGAAGCGACGAGGCAGGGAGGCGCGCCCTACCCCCCTGGGCGCGCGCCCCACCCTCGTGGCTCCCCTGACGGACTTCTTTCGCCTATATATATATATATATATATATATATATCCATATACCCTAAAAACATCGGGGCACAGAATAGATCGGGAGTTCCGCCGCCGCAAGCCTCTGTAGCCACCAAAAACCAATCGGGACCCTGTTACGGCACCCTGCCGGAGGGGGGATCCCTCACTGGTGGCCATCTTCATCATACCGGCGCTCTCCATGACGAGGAGGGAGTAGTTCAGCCTCGGGGCTGAGGGTATGTACCAGTAGCTATGTGTTTGATCTCTCTCTCTCGTGTTCTTGATTTGGCACGATCTTGATGTATCGCGAGTTTTGCTATTATAGTTGGATCTTATGATGTTTCTCCCCCGTAATGGATTGAGTTTTCCCTTTGATGTTGTCTTATCGGATTGAGTCTTTAAGGATTTGAGAACACTTGATGTATGTCTTGCATGTGCTTATCTGTGGTGACAATGGGATATTCACGTGATCTACTTGATGTATGTTTTGGTGATCAACTTGCGGGTTCCGTGACCTTGGGAATCTATGCATAGGGGTTGGCACACATTTTCGTCTTGACTCTCCGGTAGAAACTTTGGGGCACTCTTTTTAAGTACTTTGTGTTGGTTGAATAGATGAATCTGAGATTGTGTGATGCATATCATATAAACATACCCACGGATACTTGAGGTGACATTGGAGTATCTAGGTGACCTTAGGGTTTTGGTTGATTTGTGTCTAAGGTGTTATTCTAGTACGAACTCTATGATAGATCGAACGGAAAGAATAGCTACGTGTTATTTTACTACGGACTCTTGAATAGATCGATCAGAAAGGATAACTTTGAGGTGGTTTCGGACCCTACCATAATCTCTTCATTTGTTCTCCGCTATTAGTGACTTTTGAGTGACTCTTTGTTGCATGTTGAGGGATAGTTATATGATCCAATTATGTTATTATTGTTGAGAGAACTTGCACTAGTGAAAGTATGAACCCTAGGCCTTGTTTCCTAGCATTGCAATACCATTTACGCTCACTTTTATCATTAGTTACCTTTCTGTTTTTATATTTTCAGATTACAAAAACATATATCTACCATCCATATTGCACTTGTATCACCATCTCTTCGCCGAACTAGTGCACCTATACAATTTACCATTGTATTGGGTGTGTTGGGGACACAAGAGACTCTTTGTTATTTGGTTGCAGGGTTGCTTGAGAGAGACCATCTTCAACCTATGCCTCCCACGGATTGATAAACCTTAGGTCATCCACTTGAGGGAAATTTGCTACTGTCCTACAAACCTCTGCACTTGGATGCCCAACAACGTCTACAAGAAGAAGGTTGCGTAGTAGACATCAAGCTCTTTTCTGGCGCCGTTGCCGGGGAGGTGAGTGCTTGAAGGTATATCTTTCGGTCTTGCAATCGAATCGTATAGTTTCTTGTTTTTATCACTAGTTTAGTTTATAAAAGAGAACTACAAAAAAATGGAATTGAGGGTGCCTCATATGCTTCATCTTTTTAATATCTTTCGTGAAAATAAGGATTCCGATAATTGTGCTCAATTGCTAGAGGAAGAATGCATTAGAATGTTTGGCACTAAATCTTTGTATGATGAGCATGATTACAATGTTGTTAGTATGAATTCCTTGAATACCCATGATGCTAATGATATGCAAAGCCACAAGCTTGGGGATGCTATGTTTGATGAAGATGATACGTTTAGTCCCCCAAGTTCTGATGAGCAAATTTATTATGATGAAAGCATGACTCGTATCTATGATGATTATTGTGATGACACGTATGCTATAAAGAATAATGATAACCATGAAACTTGTCATCTTGATCTTAATTTTCAATCACATGATAGTTATTTTGTTGAGTTTGCTCCCACTACTATTGATGAGAATAAATTTGCTTACGTGGAGAGTAGGAAAATTTCTATGCAAGTAGATCATGAAAAGAATGCTTTATGTGCTGGTTATGTGATTGAATTCATTCATGATGCTACTGAAAATTATTATGATGGAGGAATATATGCTTGTAGTAATTGCAATAATTTCAAGTTTCCTCTCTATGTTCTTAAAATCTTGAAGGTATGCTTGTTTTGCCTTCCTACACTAGTTGATTATTGTTCCCATAAGTTGTTTGCTCACAAAATACCTATGCATAGGAAGTGGGTTAGACTTAAATGTGCTAGTCATATTCTTCATGATGCTCTATTTATGTTTCAATTCTTATCTTTTATGTGAGCATTATTGAAATCATCATGCCTAGCTAGGGGCGTTAAACGTTAGCGCTTGTTCGGAGGCAACCCAATTTTACTTTTGTTCCTTACTTTTTGTTCCTGTTTAGTAATAAATAAATCATCTAGCCTCTGGTTAGATTTGGTTTGATGTTTTAATTAGTTTTTGTGCCAAGTAAGACCTATAGGATCTTCTTGGATGATAATTATTTGATCTTGCTGAAAAAGACAGAAACTTTCTGCTCACGAAAACAATTGTTAAAAATCACCAGAAAGTGATAAATACTGATTCCAATTGAGGTAGATCAATAAAAAAATTATCTAGGTCATCCTATTTTGGTAGGTTTTCCTGAGTTCCAGAAGTTTGCGTTTGATGCAGATTACTACAAACTGTTCTGTTTTTGACAGATTCTGTTTTCTATGTGTTGTTTGCTTATTTTGATGAATCTATGAGTAGTATCGGAGGGTATGGACCATATAGGAGTTGGAATACAGTAGATATTACACCAATATGAATTTAGATTGAGTTCACAACAGTACCTAAGTGGTGATTTATTTTCTTATACTAACGGAGCTTACGAGTTTTCTGTTGAGTTTTGTGTTGTGAAGTTTTCAAGTTTTGGGTAAAGATTAGATGGACTATGGAATAAGGAGTGGCAGGAGCCTAAGATTGGGGATTCCCAAGGCACCCCAAGGTAATATTCAAGGACAACCAAGAGCCTAAGCTTGGGGATTCCCCGGATGGCATCCCCTCTTTCGTCTTCGTCTATCGGTAACTTTACTTGGGGCTATATTTTTATTCACCACATGATATGTGTTTTGCTTGGAGCGTCATTTTATTTTTCTATGATTTGCTTGCTGTTATTTAGAATAATGTTTTGCATCTTTATTTTCAATAAAAATGTCAAGGATAGCCTTTACCATGCTTATTTTGCAAGTATACATGTTGCTGTTTCAAAACAGAAAGTTTACCGCTGTTGCAAAAATTCCCTAGAAAAGCCAGAATATGATAAAATGTTGAAACTTTTTGCATAATAAGCTCTGATAAATTTCTACAGTGTGGAAGAATTTCATAATGTTTGGAGTTAGGGAAGTATGACGAATCTTGCATTCTTTACAGACTGTACTGTTTTGGCAGATTGCTGTTATGTTTGCATTGTTTGCATATGTTTGCTTGTTTAATGATTCTATTTGAGGATAGGAGTATTAAATATGCAGAGGCATTTAGTATGCAATGTTGAATAATAGTTTTAGTGATTTGTTACAGTAGAGAATGATAAGGTTTTTGCATTGGTTTATACCAACTTATCTCACGAGTTCTTGTTGAGTTTGGTGTGGATGAAGCTTTCGAGATTTAGGAAACCGTGATATGAGAGGAATTAAGGAGACACAAAAGCTCAAGCTTGGGGATGCCCAAGGCACCCCAAGATAATATTTCAAGATGTCTCAAGCATCTAATCTTGGGGATGCCCCGGTAGGCATCCCACCTTTGTTCTTCAACAATGATCGGTTAGTATCGGTTGAGCCTAAGTTTTTGCTTTTTCACATGATGAGTGTTATCCTTGAAATGTTGTTTTATTTTGTTTTGCTTGCTGTTTAAATAATATCCCAAGATCTGAAATTCTTAAATGAGAGAGAGTCTTCACATAGCTACATAATTATTTAACCACTCGTTGATCTTCACTTATATCTTTTTGGAGTAGTTTGTCATTTACTGGTGTGCTTCAGTTATATCCTATGAGTAAATGGTTGAATGATTTGAATGTAATAAATCTGAAATTATATATGTTTCATATGCTTATCCCATGGGGAGTAATGCCTTCACATATAAGAAGTAGAGGTGGTAAAATTTTTGAAGGTTAGCAAACATTGTATTGGTCACTTGAACAATTCATGAAAGAATATTGAAGGAAGAGAGATTTCACATATAAATATACTATCTTGGACATCTTCTATGATTGTGAGCCCCATTAATGATTTTCAAACCTGAGCAAATTAGTTGAAGTTGGACAAGGAAGACAACATAATGAGTTATGCTTGGGTACATTTGTATAGAAGTTATATTGTTATGGATCCTCTAACATGTGGTGCTTGCTATTTAGAATCCTTTGCTAACCAAAATATCTATACTAAGCGGGAATACTGCTTGTGCATCCAAAATCCTTGAACCAAGTTCCTTCCATGAGTGTCCACCATATCTACCTATATGCGGTATTTACCTGCCGTTCCAACTAAATTTGCATGTGCCAAACTCTAAACCTTCAAATAATAATCTATTTTGTATGCCCGAATTGCTCATGTAGCGATTAGGGGCTGCCAGTATCTTCCATGCTAGGTGGGTTATCCTCACGATGAGTGGACTCCGCTCATCATTCACGAGAAAATGGCTGGTAACTGGGATGCCCAGTCCTATGATCAAAAGATAAAAAACAAATTCGCAAATAATTTAAACAAACTTCCCCAGGATTGTTGATAGTTGGACGGCACCCGTTGTTTCGGACAAGCCGTGGAGTGTGATTGTTGGTGGATGGAGAGTAAAATATTTACCTTTCTGTTTGGGAACTGCCTATAATGTATCTAGTATGGAAGATATTGGGAACTCTTGGTCGTTGTGTTGACAATGAAAGCATACCTCTGAAAATTATTTTCATCTCTGTTTTAGCTTCGAGCTCTGGCACCTCTACAAATCCCTGCTTCCCTCTGAAGGGTCTATCTTTTACTTTTATGCAAGAGTCAGTAGTATTCCTTCTCATTCCAACCTACTCTGTAGTTGGCAAGCATCATGTGGTGGAGAAAGATCTAAGCATATATGGCCATTCAAATATATTTGATCATGAATTATTATTGTTGACATTACCCTTGAGGTAAATGGTTGGGAGGCGAAACATTAAGCCCCTATCTTTCTCTTTGTTCGATGAATGCTATTTGTTCTAAAAATATGCTTTGAGTGGTAGCAATCATGGAAGACTATATGATATTGAGTATGTGGGATTTGCTAAATCAAAGCTCTTACATAGACCCTTCCTGAAAATAAGATGAGTTGCAATTGTTTGATGACTGAGAAGTTTATTAGTTTTCAAGAAAGTTTATGGTCTATGATTTAACATGTGAATAGCTTGTTACTTGATCATGAAAAGTTTTATGAGTTGAGCTACTGTTATGACATATAATGATGCTAGAAAAGGTGATTGAAATTATCATTGATCAAACTTGTGCACCTGCTAGCATTCACACTTCATAAATTATTTCTTTTATCATTTACCTACTCGAGGACGAGCAGGAATTAAGCTTGGGGATGTTGATACGTCTCCAACGTATCTATAATTTATGAAGTATTCATGCTATTATATTATCTGTTTTGGATGTTTATGGGCTTTACTAAACACTTTTATATTATTTTTGGGACTAACCTATTAACCGGAGGCCCAGCCCAAATTGTTGTTTTCTTGCCTATTTCAGTGTTTCAAAGAAAAGGAATATCAAACAGAGTCCAAACGGAATGAAACCTTCGGGAGAGTTATTTTTGGAACGGAAGCAATCCAGGAGACTTGGAGTAGACGTCAGGGAAGCTTCGAGGAAGCGACGAGGCAGGGAGGCGCGCGCCCCACCCTCGTGGCTCCCCTGACGGACTTCTTTCGCCTATATATATATATATCCATATACCCTAAAAACATCGCGGCACAGAATAGATCGGGAGTTCCGCCGCCGCAAGCCTCTGTAGCCACCAAAAACCAATCGGGCCCCTGTTCCGGCACCCTGCCGGAGGGGGGATCCCTCACTGGTGGCCATCTTCATCATACCGGCGCTCTCCATGACGAGGAGGGAGTAGTTCAGCCTCGGGGCTGAGGGTATGTACCAGTAGCTATGTGTTTGATCTCTCTCTCTCTCTCTCTCTCTCTCTCGTGTTCTTGATTTGGCATGATCTTGATGTATCGCGAGTTTTGCTATTATAGTTGGATCTTATGATGTTTCTCCCCCGTAATGGATTGAGTTTTCCCTTTGATGTTATCTTATCGGATTGAGTCTTTAAGGATTTGAGAACACTTGATGTATGTCTTGCATGTGCTTATCTGTGGTGACAATGGGATATTCACGTGATCTACTTGATGTATGTTTTGGTGATCAACTTGCGGGTTCCGTGACCTTGGGAATCTATGCATAGGGGTTGGCACACGTTTTCGTCTTGACTCTCCGGTAGAAACTTTGGGGCACTCTTTTAAGTAATTTGTGTTGGTTGAATAGATGAATCTGAGATTGTGTGATGCATATCGTATAAACATACCCACGGATACTTGAGGTGACATTGGAGTATCTAGGTGACCTTAGGGTTTTGGTTGATTTGTGTCTTAAGGTGTTATTCTAGTACGAACTCTATGATAGATCGAACGGAAAGAATAGCTACATGTTATTTTACTACGGACTCTTGAATAGATCGATCAGAAAGGATAACTTTGAGGTGGTTTCGGACCCTACCATAATCTCTTCATTTGTTCTCCGCTATTAGTGACTTTGGAGTGACTCTTTGTTGCATGTTGAGGGATAATTATATGATCCAATTATGTTATTATTGTTGAGAGAACTTGCACTAGTGAAAGTATGAACCCTAGGCCTTGTTTCCTAGCATTGCAATACCATTTACGCTCACTTTTATCCTTAGTTACCTTTCTGTTTTTATATTTTCAGATTACAAAAACCTATATCTACCATCCATATTGCACTTGTATCACCATCTCTCCGCCGAACTAGTGTACCTATACAATTTACCATTGTATTGGGTGTGTTGGGGACACAAGAGACTCTTTGTTATTTGGTTGCAGGGTTGCTTGAGAGAGACCATCTTCAACCTACGCCTCCCACGGATTGATAAACCTTAGGTCATCCACTTGAGGGAAATTTGCTACTGTCCTACAAACCTCTGCACTTGGATGCCCAACAACGTCTACAAGAAGAAGGTTGCGTAGTAGACATCAAGCTCTTTTCTGGCGCCGTTGCCGGGGAGGTGAGTGCTTGAAGGTATATCTTTAGATCTTGCAATCGAATCGTTTAGTTTCTTGTTTTTATCACTAGTTTAGTTTATAAAAGAGAACTACAAAAAAATGGAATTGAGGGTGCCTCGTATGCTTCATCTTTTTAATATCTTTCGTGAAAATAAGGATTCCGATAATTGTGCTCAATTGCTAGAGGAAGAATGCATTAGAATGTTTGGCACTAAATCTTTGTATGATGAGCATGATTGCAATGTTGTTAGTATGAATTCCTTGAATACCCATGATGCTAATGATATGCAAAGCCGCAAGCTTGGGGATGCTATGTTTGATGAAGATGATATGTTTAGTCCCCCAAGTTTTGATGAGCAAATTTATTATGATGAAAGCATGCCTCCGATCTATGATGATTATTGTGATGACACGTATGCTATAAAGAATAATGATAACCATGAAACTTGTCATCTTGATCTTAATTTTCAATCACATTATAGTTATTTTGTTGAGTTTGCTCCCACTACTATTTATGAGAATAAATTTGCTTACGTGGAGAGTAGGAACATTTCTACGCAAGTAGATCATGAAAAGAATGCTTTATGTGCTGGTTATATGATTGAATTCATTCATGATGCTACCGAAAATTATTATGAGGGAGGAATATATGCTTGTAGTAATTGCAATAATTTCAAGTTTCCTCTCTATGTTCTTAAAATCTTGAAGTTATGCTTGTTTTGCCTTCCTACGCTAGTTGATTATTGTTCCCATAAGTTGTTTGCTCACAAAATACCTATGCATAGGAAGTGGTTTCGTACCCTACAAATAATTTCTTCTTATGTTCTCCACTAGATAGGAACTCTGGAGTGATTCTTCATCGCACTTTGAGGGGGTGGTTATATGATCCAATTATATTATTACTGTTGAGAGATTGCACTAGCGAAAGTACGGACCCTAGGCCTCATTTTCAAGCATTGCAATACCGTTTTTGTGCCCGTTTACTATTTGCTACCTTGTTGTTTTTATTTATTCAGATTATAAAAATATATTTTTACCATCCATATTACACTTGTATCACCATCTCTTCGCCGAACTAGTGCACCTATACAATTTACCATTGTATTGGGTGTGTTGGGGACACAAGAGACTCTTTGTTATTTGGTTGCAGGGTTGCTTGAGAGAGACCATCTTCAACCTATGCCGCCCACGGATTGATAAACCTTAGGTCATCCACTTGAGGGAAATTTGCTACTGTCCTACAAACCTCTGCACTTGGAGGCCCACCAACGTCTACAAGAAGAAGGTTGCGTAGTAGACATCAGGTGACAGCACAGTCGGCCGTCAAATTCTTCAAGGGGCTAGTCTGCCGTTTTGGTGTGCCAAATAGAGTCATCACCGACAATGGCACGCAGTTCACAAGCCGTGCCTTCGTACCGTACATCCAGGACCTCGGCAGCAAGGTCTGTTTTGCTTCTGTTGCACACCCACGAAGTAATGGCCAGGCTGAGAGGGCGAATGCTGAAGTGTTGCGAGGCCTCCAGACAAGAACTTTTGACAGACTACACAAGTGCGGACAGCGCTGGGTTGATGAATTGCCAGCGGTTCTTTGGTCAATCAGAACGACACCAAAATCGAGCCACCGGCTAGACACCTTTCTCCCTCGTTTATGGGGCAGAAGCAGTTCTCCCCATGGAACTCACGTACGGGTCACCTCGAGTGCTCGCTTATGATGACACAACGCTCCTTGAGGAAGATCGTCTTCGGGCGGCTGTGCGAGCAGCACGCTACTAGGAAGCCTTGCGCCACTACCATAGCCACAAGGTTCATGCCCGAAGCTTTGAGGAAGGCGACCTTGTTCTTCGGCACGTTCAGCCGGCCAAGAATTCCAACAAGTTGACGCAAAAGTGGGAAGGCCCTTATCGGGTAATATGAGTCACCAGGGTCGGCGCAGTCCGCCTGGAGACCGAAGATGGTATTCTAGTGAGCAACTCCTGGAACATCGAACATCTTCGCAAGTTTTACCCATAAGGCGCGGTTGTCGGGCTCCCCAGCAAACCACCTTTTGTGCAAGCCCTGTTGGCAAGGCTTGTAACCCTTTGTACAAAGCCAGGCGCAGACCCTGAGCATAAATAAATGAAGCGCTGGCGCCCTAAGTTTTAGCGTGCATGCTAGGTTGAGTCTCTCTCTGTGTTAGGGTTGATAGTGCTTGGCGGCGACAAACCCTTAGCATAGAGGTCGAGTATGCATTTCTCTGTTCCTTCCCGTCCTTTTTGGTTCGCAGGGTGCGTGGACATTTTCTGCTGAGCTATTTTGGGAGAAAGAGAACAGGCCGACGCCCCAACCCCGACAAGCCAAGGTTGCCGGGGGCTGCAGGTCTAAGGATCCGATCACGGCAAGTCAAGGTTGCCGGGGGCTGCAACGTGAGATAAGTCTTTTTCCCCCACTCTGTGCCTCCGTATGAAACTTGAACGTATGTGACTTCGCTCGCTCTCATACCATCTTGCTCCCTCTGTCCAGTGTCCGAAAACCTTACTTTGGGCCGGAACTTGGTTGTAGTGTGATGGGAAGGGGACGGGCGAAGGGCCTAATCCTACTCGGCCCCTACCCCCGCCAAGGGCATGAGTGTAGCCAAGCTATAGAGCAGGAAGACAGCAAGGCCTGTTGCCAGGGTACAGTGTTTATCTTAAGATAACAAGGACTCGTTCTTTGGTGTGTCCCTCGCCCACGCGCGAACGAGACCCGGCAAACACCCTTCTCCTCATTAATACGTTGCTAACAAGTACAATTCGTATGGAATGCATACATGAGCAAGGGGGTTACTAGATTAACTTACAAAGGCTCGTAGGCTTAAAAACTAAAAAGATTCTATATGCCAGTAATCCCTTTCTTGTCCCTCTCCTCAGGAAATAGAACAAGAAGGCAGGAGGGCAAAAAGAGTGCCTAGGCAAGGTACGAGCAGCAGAAGGCGCCAAAAGAACATCCCGGCGGCCGTCCAGCAGAGGGCTGGTGATGATTGTGCCGAGAGGAGGGCCAAAAGATGAGGCAGCGGGCCGGCAATACGCGATGAAGTCGTTGGTGCCCGCGTACTCCGACTTGACGGCCCGCCACCCGCCTTCTTCGTCTTCCCGGCATTCCCACGCCAACCGCCCAAGGAGGCGACCCCGAGAAGTTCAAGGAGCTGGCGACGCAGATGATGGTGCTGCCGGCGTCACCAAGGGACGGCGTGTCCGACGCCTAGTCGGACCTGTCATCCTCTCACCCGCTACCCTCGTCGTCGTGGTCGCTATCCTCCTCGTCACTCTTGCCCGAAGAGGAGCTTTCGCCATCGGTTGAGCTCTCCGCACAACACCCTAGCCTGTGCCCCCAGCGCCCGAAGACCTTGATGGACAGCAAATCGCTCTTCACTAGCTTGAAGCAGAGGGTGTGCCCATCCATCAAGCAATGGGCGCGTGCAAAGGTTTTCCAGCCCCGGTGAAGGAGCATCACTTGAGGGGCGGGGAACCCTGTGTTCACCCACATGTCGCCATGACAACACCCCTTCATGTGAAGCCTCAGCCGCGATGGCTGGTCGATCTCCAGCACCCTTGCAAACGCTCGGGGAAGACGAAGGCGGTGGCGCAGCGGCCCATGCAGCTGCAGGATAAACTCGAGCGCCGAGTCCCCGACGTGACCACTCGGCGAAGTTGGGGGAGTTGGCGGGGGAGACGGCGACGGAGACGGAGACAATGTAGGCATCCCCCTTCCACGCCCACCTCTGCGTCGGCCGCCTCTGCCTGGACCGCCTCGCCGACCGCGGCCCCGCCTCGAGCATGGCCTTCACCCTAGGCATCCAGCTCTTCCTTGACCGCTGCAGCTCTCTGGCGGGAGGAGGACCTGGTCACCTCCGCAGAAGAATGGCCACGGCCACGCCCTCTCGCCATGACCGTGGGTGGGGATGGAGAAAAAGGGGAGACGCAGGGAGATGCTCTTCCCCCTACCCCTGAGTTCCCTTTTTTTATATAGTTGGGGAGGGGAGGCCGAAATACTAGCTCTAAGCCCCTGAAGAGCACGCTCGAATCCGGCTCATTAAAGTGGCAGCAGGCGAGGCCATCGATCGCCCTCCCCGCCCAATCGAAGGCACGTGAGTATCGGCCCCCGCGCACCTTCCCATATTCCATGCGTTTGTCACCTACCCCGTGCCATGCATGCGGCGTACGTGGCGTAAGGAGCACGCGTATTGGGAAACGTGGAACGACGGTTCCAAGGCAGAGAGAGTAAATGAGCGGCGGCTCCGCCGTTTCGAGGGAACACACAAGCCGCCTCTTTACTGTTCACCATGGATGATGCAAGCATGCTGCGGTCATTCCGCGCACGATCCCCACGTCACGCATTCAACACGGGTCGTGGGGAAGCGCGACGGTCGAGGGAATTACCGCAGTAAAACTCCGCCCCGCGTGCCCGCGCACCATTCTGGGCCCGACCCAACAACGCGTTGCGCTTATGTGTGGCCCAGGCCCGGGGGCTCCTGTCGGTGTACAAAAGTAGGGGCTCCCCTTTTGTACCCCTCTACTTGTGCACGGGCAGTCAGAGCCGCACCTGCGGCCGCACTTAGCAGGGCAGAGGAGGGAAGCCAAAGGCACAAGATGGGCAAAGCAACGCAAAGACAGAGACACAAAGAGCAAGAGGGCGAGGTGGGCTCCCCCAGCGAGACCCTTGCCGGGGCGGCCTCCGCAGCCCCGGCAAGAGCCTTGCTGGGGGCAACTCGCCCAACGCCAGCAGAGCGCACCACCCTTGAGCCCATGGATTCCAACACCATCAACCACATTGGAACCAAGGCTCGGGAGGCACCTCCATGGTGGCATGCAGATCTTTGTGAAGATCATAAGCACACAAGATCAGATGAGGACCAGAAGGCGACGGTCCTCGACAAGATCCTTGCCGAGGAAATCCACGAGACCCCCGGTAAGGTCCTTGCCGGGGACGACCACGATGCCACGGCAAGACCCTTGTCGGGGCCCCGGTAAGACCCTTGCAGAGGACACCTGCGGAGCCACAGCCAGGCCCACGTCTGCTAAGACCCCATCGTCGTTCCCATATAGCGGCCGGCCCAACAAGCTGGGCAGGCACCTGCGTAGCGACATGCGGCCTCTAGGCCAACTCAGCAAGCACCAACGTGGTGGCATGCAGATCTTCGTGAAGACCCTACCACCCCGCCATCTCAGCAGCCTGCTAGCCTACGTGGCGCTGCATGCCACGATGGCCTGGACGCGTGTCGGAGCGAGGCGGAGTGGCAACGGACGGGACGGGCCTCGTTCCGTCCCCAATAAAGCAACGGGACACCTAAGGAGCGCATTTAATGCACCTTGTCCCGTAATGACAGGCGATAAGCTTGTACACTGTATACCTTTCCACCTCCTGTGTGCCACTGTGGCAACCCCTTTTGTCTATAAAAGGAGGCCCGAGGCGTACTGGAGAAGGATTCGGATCTTTTGGACCACGCATGCACCACAGCTAGTTCGAGAGCTCAGGAACAC
Organism: Triticum aestivum; assembly: GCF_018294505.1. Lineage (NCBI taxonomy): Eukaryota > Viridiplantae > Streptophyta > Magnoliopsida > Poales > Poaceae > Triticum > Triticum aestivum. Next base: position 482,928,246 of record NC_057799.1, read on the forward strand.
TCAAATATACACCAAAGCAGGACTAGGGTATTATGCATCCTTGCGGCCCGAACCTGGGTAAATGATTTTTGTGCTGGCTACCAGACCCCCTCTTTGCACAACCCCGCGCCCCCCAACCGTAGAAGGGATCCTAGTGATTCCATAGGTGTCGTTTCCCTCGACAGTTGGCGAGACGACAACGATGCTACGATGGAGATCAAGGTGTCAAGCCAGTGAAGATGGAAATCATGACAGTGCTTTCGAGATGGAGATCAAAGGCACAAGATGATGATGGCCATATCATGTCACATATATTGATTGCATGTGATGTTTATATTTTATGCATCTTATTTTGCTTAGTACGGCAGTAGCATTATAAGATGATCCCTCACTAAAATTTCAAGGTATAAGTGTTCTGCCTGAGTATGCACCGTTGCGACAGTTCATCGTGCCAAGAAACCACGTGATGATAGGGTGTGATAAGCTCTATGTTCACATACAACGGGTGCAAGACAGTTTTGCACATGCAAAATACTCGGGTTAAACTTGACGAGCCTAGCATGTACATACATGGCCTCGGAACACTGGAGACCGAAAGGTCGAACGTGAATCATATAGTAGATATGATCAACATAGAGATGTTCACCATTGAAAACTACTCCATCGCACGTGATGATCGGACATGGTTTAGTTGATATGGATCACGTGATCATTTAGATGACTCGAGGGATATCTGTCTAAGTGGGAGTTCTTAAGTAATATGATTAATTGAACTTAATTTATCATGAACTTAGTCCTGATAGTATTTGCATATTTATGTTGTAGATCAATAGCTCGCGATGTAGCTCCCCGTTTATTTTTGATATATTCCTAGAGAAAAATAAGTTGAAAGATGGTAGTAGCAATGATGTAGACTTGGTCCGTGATCTGAGGATTATCCTCATTGCTGCACAGAAGAATTATGTCCTTGATGCACCGCTAGGTGACAGACCTATTACAGGAGCAGATGTAGACGTTATGAACGTTAGACAAAGCTTGGTATGATGACTACTTGATAGTTTAGTGCACCATGCTTTACGGCTTAGAACCGGGACTTCAAAAATGTTTTGAACGCCATGGAGCATATGAGATGTTCCAAGAGATGAAATTGGTATTTCAGTCTCATGCCCGTGTTGAGAGGTATGAGACCTCTGACAAGTACTTTGCCTACAAGATGGAGGAGAATAGCTCAACCAGTGAGCATGTGCTCAGAATGTCTGAGTACTACAATCGCTTGAATCATGTGGGAGTTAATCTTCCACATAAGATGGTGATTGACAGAGTTCTCTAGTCACTATCACCAAGTTACTAGAACTTCCTGATGAACTATAATATGCAAGGGATGACGAAAACGATTCCCGAGCTGTTCGCGATGTTGAAATTGGCGAAGGTAGAAATCAAGAAAGAGCATCAAGTGTTGATGGTTAACAAGACCACTAGTTTCAAGAAAAAGGGCAAAGGGGAAGAAAGGGAACTTCAAGAAGAATGGCAAGCAAGTTGCCACTCCCGTGAAGAAGCCCAAAGTTGAACCCAAGCCTGAAACTGAGTGCTTCTACTACAAAGGAAATGGTCACTGGAAGCGGAACTACCCCAAATACTTGGCAGATAAGAAGGATGGCAAAGTGAACAAAGGTATATGTGATATACATGTTACTGATGTGTACTTTACTAGTGTTCATAGTAACCCCTGGGTATGTGATACCGGTTCAGTTGCTAAGATTAGTAACAGAAAACAGGAGTTGCAGAATGAACATAAACTAGTTATGGGCGAAGTGACGATGTGTGCTGGAAGTGATTCCAAAGTTGATAATATCACCATCGCACACTCCCTCTACCTTCGGGATTAGTGTTGAACCTAAATAAATGTTATTTGGTGTTTGCGTTGAGCATGAATATGATTAGATCATGTTTATTGCAATACGGTTATTCATTTAAGTCACGGAATAATTGTTATTCTGTTTACATGAATAAAACCTTCAATGGTCATACACCCAATGTGAATGGTTTATTGAATCTCGATCGTAGTGATACACATATTCATAATATTGATGCCAAAAGATGCAAAGTTGATAATGATAGTGCAACATATTTGTGGCACTGCCGTTTAGGTCATATTGTTGTAAAGCGCATGAAGAAACTCCATATGGATGGATTTTTGGAACCACTTGATTATGAATCATTTGATACTTGCGAACCATGCCTCATGGGCAAGATGACTAAAACTCCGTTCTTCAGAACAATGGAGCAAGCCAATGACTTATTGTAAATAATACATACCAATGTATGCGGTCTGATGAGTGTTGAGGCTCGCGGCGGGTATCGTTATTTGCTGACCTTCACAGATGATTTGAGCAGATATGGGTATATCTACTTAATAAAATACAAGTCTGAAACATTTGAAAAGTTCAAAGAATTTAAGAGTGAAGTGGAGAATCATCGTAACAAGAAAATAAAGTTCCTATGATCTGATCACGGAGGCGAATATTTGAGTTACGAGTTTGGACTTCATTTAAAACAATGTGGAATAGTTTCACAACTCACGCCGCCTGGAACACCACAGCGTAATGGTGTGTCCGAACATTATATTCGTACTTTATTGGATATGGTGCGATCTATGATGTCTCTTACCGATTTACCACTATCGTTTTGGGGTTATGCATTAGAGACAGCTGCATTCACGTTAAATAGGGCACCATCTAAATCCGTTGAGACGACACCGTGTGAACTGTGGTTTGGCAAGAAACCTAAGCTGTCGTTTCTTTAAATTTGGGGTTGCAATGCTTATGTGAAAAAGCAGCCTGATAAGCTTGAACCCAAATCGGAGAAGTGCGTGTTCATAGGATACCCAAAAGAAACTGTTGGGTACACCTTCTATCACAGATCCGAAGGCAACGTCTTTGTTGCTAAGAATGGATCCTTTCTAGAAAAGGAGTTTCTCTCGAAAGAAGTGAGTGGGAGGAAAGTAGAACTTGATGAGGTAATTGTACCTTCTCTCAATTTGGAAAGTAGCTCATCAGAGAATCTGTTCCCATGATGCCTACACCAACTAGAGAGGAAGCTAATGATAATGATAATGAAACTTCAGATCAAGTTACTACCGAACCTCGTAGGTCAACCAGAGCACATTCTGCACCAGAGTGGTACGCTAATCCTGTCCTGGAAGTCATGTTACTAGACCATGACGAACCTACGAACTATGAGGAAGCGATGATGAGCCCAGATTCCGCAAAAATGGCTTGAGGCCATGAAATCTGAGATGGGATCCATGTATGAGAACAAAGTATGGACTTTGGTGGACTTGCCCGATGATCGGCAAGCCATTGAGAATAAATGGATCTTCAAGAGGAAGACGGACGCTGATGGTAGTGTTACTCTCTACAAAGCTCGAATTGTCGCAAAAGGTTTTCAACAAGTTCTTAGTGTTGACTACGATGAGATTTTCTCACTCGTAGCGATGCTTAAGTCTGTCCGAATCATGTTAGAAATTGCCGCATTTTATGAAATCTGGCAAATGGATGTCAAAACTGCATTCCTTAATGGATTTCTTAAAGAAGAGTTGTATATGATGCAACCAAAATATTTTATCGATCCTAAAGGTGCTAACGAAGTGTGCAAACTCCAGCGATCCATCTATGGACTGGTGCAAGCATCTCGGAGTTGGAATATACGCTTTGATAAGTTGATCAAAGCATATAGTTTTATACATACTTGCGGTGAAGCCTGCATTTACAAGAAAGTGAGTAGGAGCACTATAGCCTTTCTGATAATTATATGTGAATGACATATTGTTGATCAGAAATGATGTAGAATTTTCTGGAAAGCATAAAGGAGTGTTTGAAAGGAGTTTTTCAAAGAAAGACCTCGGTGAAGCTGCTTACATATTGGGCATCAAGATCTATAGAGATAGATCAAGACGCTTGATTAGACTTTCAATGATTACATACCTTGATAAGATTTTGAAGGGGTTCAAAATGGATCAGTCAAAGAAGGAGTTCTTGCCTGAGTTGTAAGGTATGAAGTTGAGTAAGACTCAAAACCCGACCATGATAGAAGATAGAAAGAGAATGAAAGTCATTCCCTATGCGTCAGCCATAGGTTCTATAAAGTATGCCATGCTGTATACCAGACCTATTGTGTACCTTACCATGAGTTTGGCAAGGGGATACAATAGTGATCCAGGAGTAGATCACTGGACAGCGGTCAAAATTATCCTTAGGTACCTCAAGAGGACTAAGGAAATGTTTTCTTGATTATTGAAGTGACAAAGAGTTCATCGTAAAGGGTTACGTCGATGCAAGCTTTGACACTAATCTGGATGACTTTGAGTCTCAATCTGGATGCATATTGAAAGTGGGAGCAATTAGCTAGAGTAGCTCCATGAAGAGCATTCTAGACATAGAAATTTCCAAAATAAATACAGATCTGAATGTGGCAGACCTGTTGACTAAACCTCTCTCACAAGCAAAACATGATCACACCTTAGTACTCTTTGGGTGTTAATCACATGGCGATGTGAACTAGACTACTGACTCTAGTAAACCCTTTGAGTGTTGGTCACTGATACATCTCCAACGTATCTACAGTTTTGATTGTTCCATGTTGTTATATTATCAATCTTGGATGTTTTATAATCATTTTATAGTCATTTTTTGGTACTAACCTATTGACATAGTGCCAAGTGCCAGTTGCTGTTTTCTGCATGTTTTTTACATCGCAGGAAATCAATATCAGACGGAGTCCAAATGCAACGAAACTCCACGGAGATTTTTTATGCACCAGAAGGAACATAATGGGCCCTGGCTGCGCCTAGGGGGTGCCTCGAGGAGGGCACAACCCACTAGGGCGCGCTAGGAGGCCCGGACGCGCCCTGGTGGGTTGTGCCCACCTCAGGCCCCCCCCCCCCGACCGCCTCTTTGCTCTCTAAATACCAATATTCCCAAAACCCTACTGGAGTCGATGAAATATGCATCCAGCCGCCGCAGAGTCCAGAACCACCTGATCCAATCTAGACACCATCTCGGATGGGGTTCACCACCTCCATTGGTGCCTCTCCGATGATGCGTGAGTAGTTCTTTGTAGACCTTCGGGTCCGTAGTTAGTAGCTAGATGGCTTCCTCTCTCTTGCTGAATTCTCAATACAATGGTCTCTTGGAGATCCATATGATGTAACTCTTTTGCGGTGTGTTTGTTGGGATCGATGAACTTTGAGTTTATGATCAGATCTATCTTTTTATATCCATGAAAGTATTTGAGTTTCTTTGATCTCTTTTATGCATGACCTCTTATAGCCTCGTATTTCTTCTCCGATATTTGGGTTTTGTTTGGCCAACTTGATCTATTTATCTTGCAATGGGAAGAGGTGCTTTGTAGTGGGTTCGATCTTACGGTGCTTGATCCCAGTGACAGAAGGGGAACCGACACATATGTATCGTTGCTACTAAGGATAATACTATGGGGTTTATCTCTACATAGATAGATCTTGTCTACATCATGTCATCATTCTTATTGCATTACTCCGTTTTCCATGAACTTAATACACTAGATGCATGTTGGATAGCGGTCGATGTGTGGAGTAATAGTAGTAGATGCAGGCAGGAGTTGGTCTACTAATCTTGGATGTGATGCCTATATAATGATTATTTCCTAGTTATCATCATGATTATTTGAAGTTCTATCAATTGCTCAAAAGTAATTTTTTCACCCACCGTTTGCTATTTTTCTCGAGAGAAGCCACTAGTGAAACATATGCCCCCGGGTCTCTTTCTTATATATTTGCCTTTGCGATCTACTTTTCCTTTGCATTTATTTTCAGATCTACTAAACCAAAAATACAAAAATACTTTGCTGCACTTTATTTTATTTGCAATCTATTTATTCAATCTATTACAACTTTCTCCCGTCCACGCACCGTTTCCGGTGCCGTTACCCGAATGGGATTGACAACCCCTTTAACACGTCGGGTTGCGAGGTGTTGTTATTTATGCAGGGGTTGTTTACATTGTGTTGATTGGTTCTCCTACTGGTTCGATAACCTTGGTTTCATTTCTGAGGGAAATACCTTCCGTCGTTCTGCTGCATCATCCCTTCCTCTTTGGGGAAATACCGACGTAGCTTCAAGCGACATCAGTCACGTGGCGATGTGAAATATGGGTGTTAATCACATGGTGATTTTGAAAGATCGTGGATGTCGCCTAGAGGGGGGTGAATAGGCGCTTTAAAATAATTACGGTTTAGGCTTGAACAAATGCGGAATAAACCTAGCAGTTAATTTGACAAGCACAAAACCTACAACAACTAGGCTCACCTATGTGCACCAACAACTTATGCTAAGCAAGATAAACAACTAAGTGATAGCAAGATATATGACAAGAAACAATATGGCTATCACAAAGTAAAGTGCATAAGTAAAGGGTTCGGGTAAGAGATAACCGAGGCACGCGGAGACGACGATGTATCCCGAAGTTCACACCCTTGCGGATGCTAATCTCCGTTTGGAGCGGTGTGGAGGCACAATGCTCCCCAAGAAGCCACTAGGGCCACCGTAATCTCCTCACGCCCTCGCACAATGCAAGATGCCGTGATTCCACTAAGGGACCCTTGAGGGCGGTCACCGAACCCGTACAAATGGCAACCCTTGGGGGCGGTCACCGAACCCGTACATTTTGGCAACCCTTGGGGGCGGTCATCGGTACCCGTCAAATTGCTCGGGGCGATCTCCACAACCTAATTGGAGACCCCGACGCTTGCCCGGAGCTTTACACCACAATGATTGAGCTCCGAACACCACCAACCGTCTAGGGTGCCCAAGCACCCAAGAGGAACAAGCTCAAGGGCACCAAGCACCCAAGAGTAATAAGCTTCTCAACTTGTAACTTCCACGTATCACCGTGGAGAACTCAAACCGATGCACCAAATGCAATGGCAAGGGCACACGGAGTGCCCAAGTCCTTCTCTCTCAAATCCCACCGAAGCAACTAATGCTAGGGAGGAAAAAGAGAGGAAGAACAAGAAGGAGAACACCAAGAACTCCAAGATCTAGATCCAAGGGGTTCCCCTCACATAGAGGAGAAAGTGATTGGTGGAAATGTGGATCTAGATCTCCTCTCTCTTTTCCCTCAAAAACTAGCAAGAATCCATGGAGGGATTGAGAGTTAGCAAGCTCGAAGAAGGTCAACAATGGGGGAAGAACACGAGCTCAAGAGATGAGGTTCATTGGGGAAGAAGACCCCCTTTTATAGGAGGGGGAAAATCCAACCGTTATGTGCTCAGCCCGCACATGAGCGGTACTACCGCTCCACGAGCGGTACTACCGCTCGGGCGGAAGAAGCAGGGAAACGGATCAACAAAACATGAACCTTGGGGCGGTAGTACCGCTTATAAGCGGTACTACCGCTCACCACAGCGGTACTACTGCTCGGCCGGAGCGGTACTACCGCTTATAGGCGGAACTACCGTGCCTTACTGCCGCGCGATTACCGCTGAACCCGACACGAAAAGAGCAGACCCAAAATCGAGGCGGTAGTAGAGCGGTACTGGAGCGGTACTACCGCTTGACGGTACAAGCGGTACTACCGCTGCCGCCGCGGTACTACCGCTTGACGCTACAAGCGGTACTACCGCTGCCACCGCGGTACTACCGCAGGGAGAAAAACAGAACTACCAAAACTTCTTCATATGAGCTCCGAATTGAGCAAACTCAAGCTTGTTGGATAGAGGAAGACGAGTAGCATCAAAACAGCATAACCTCAACATCGAAAACATCATAGAAGATGTGAGTGAACTCCGTTTTCGATGAACTCGAGCTTGTCATCAAGATGACCATAAGCTCCAAAACTCACAAAGAGAAGAACCAAACAAGAACCAATAAAGATGATGCAAGGATGCAATGGTTTGAGCTCTGTATGAATGATACGATCAAGCTACTCATCGAGAGCCCCCCTTGATAGTACGGCAATCGATCCTATAACCCGATCTCCCAACTACCATAACGAGACCGGTAAAATAGAAAACCTATCAAGGGCAAACCTTTGCCTTGCACATGGTCCACTTGAGCTAGATGATGACGATCTTGACTCCCTCAAGTTGGACCACCTTTCTTGGTTGCGTTGGCTCGATGAAGACTAGTTGATTGCTCCCCCATACTCCACTATGGGTGAGCCACTCTTCCGCACATCTTCACAAGTCCATTGTCACCACAATGGACGGCAAGCTTCAAGCATTTGATCTCTTCATGATGCATCACTTGAACTTGCACACCGCAACATCTTCACAAGTCCATTGTCACCACAATGGACGGCAAGCTTCAAGCATTCGATCTCTTTCATGATGCTTCACTTGAACTTGCACACCGCAACCTAACCCCACAAAGAACTCTCACGAAGATCATGGGTTAGTACACAAAGCGTAATTGACAATGCTTACCACACCATGGGATCGCTTGATCCCTCTCGGTACATCTTCTACGATTTGTGAGTTGATCAAGTTGATTCACTCTTGACTTAGTCTTGATCAACCTTGAATCTTTTCAACTCTCTTCTTTTGGATGATGTCTTGAAGATATACATGAATGATCACACAATCTTCTTCTCCAAGACATGCGTGCAATAAGCTCAACTCTCACATGACCAATCTTTGGATAATTCCTTAATAACACCTTGATCACCACATAAACTCCTTGAAACCAAAACATGAACTTCAAGAAATGCCTATGGACAAATCCTTCAAATATAACTCAAGGCAACCATTAGTCCATAGAGATTGTCATCAATTACCAAAACCAAACATGGGGGCACCGCATGTTCTTTCAGATGTGAACTATTGGTGTTAAATCACATGGCGATGTGAACTAGATTATTGACTCTAGTGCAAGTGGGAGACTGAAGGCAATATGCCCTAGAGGCAATAATAAAGTTGTTATTTTATATTTCCTTATATCATGATAAATGTTTATTATTCATGCTAGAATTGTATTAACCGGAAAATTGATACATGTGTGGATACATAGACAAAACATCGTGTCCCTAGTAAGCCTCTACTAGACTAGCTCGTTAATCAAAGATGGTTAAGTTTCCTAACCATGGACATGTGTTGTCATTTGATGAACGGGATCACATCATTAGGAGAATGATGTGATGGACAAGACCCATCCGTTAGCTTAGCATAATGATCGTTAAGTTTTATTGTTATTGCTTTCTTCATGACTTATACATATTCCTTTGACTATGAGATTATGCAACTCCCGGATACCGGAGGAATACCTTGTGTGCTAACAAACGTCACAACGTAACTGGGTGATTATAAAGATGCTCTACAGGTATCTCCTAAGGTGTTTTTTTGGTTTGCATAGATCAAGATTAGGATTTGTCACTCAGAGTATCAGAGAAGTATCTCTGGGCCCTCTTGGTAATCCACATCATAATAAGTTTTGGGGAACGTAGTAATTTCAAAAAAAATCCTACGCACACGCAAGATCTATCATGGTGATGCATAGCAATGAGAGGGGAGAGTGTAGTCCACGTACCCTCGTAGACCGTAAGCGGAAGCGTTATGACAACATGGTTGATGTAGTCGTACGTCTTCACGATCCGACCGATCCTAGTACCGAAAGTACGGCACCTCCGCGATCTGCACACGTTCAGCTCGGTGACGTCCCACGAACTCTCGATCCAACTAAGTGTCGAGGGAGAGCTTCGTCAGCATGACGGCGTGATGACGGTGATGCTGAAGCTACCGGCGCAGGGCTTCGCCTAAGCACTACGACGATATGACCGAGGTGGATTATGGTGGAGGGGGCACCGCACACGGCTAAGACAATGATCAATTTGTGTGTCTATGGGGTGCCCCCTCCCCCGTACATAAAGGAGTGGAGGAGGGGGAGGGCTGGCCCTCTCTATGGCGCGCCCTAGGGTAGTCCTACTCCCACCGGGAGTAGGATTCCCCCCTTCCAAGTAGGATTAGGAGAGGAAGGAAGGAGGAGAGAGGGAGGAAGGAAAGGGGGGCCGGCCCCTCTCCCAATTCGGATTGGGCTTGGGGGGCGCCCCCTCCTAGGCCGCCTCTTCCTCTCTCCCACTAAGGCCCAATAAGGCCCATAAACTCCCCGGGGGGTTCCGGTAGCCCCCCGGTACTCCGGTAATTGCCCGAACTCACCCAGAACCATTCCGATGTCCAAACATAGCTATCCAATATATCGATCTTTATGTCTCGACCATTTCGAGACTCCTCGTCATGTCCGTGATTACATCTGGGACTCCGAACAACCTTCAGTACATCAAAGCACATAAACTCATAATACCGATCGTCACAAAACGTTAAGCGTGCGGATCCTATGGGTTCGAGAACTATGTAGACATGACCGAGACTCATCTCCGGTCAATAACCAATAGCGTAACCTGGATGCTCATATTGGTTCCTACATATTCTACGAAGATCTTTATCGGTCAAACCGCATAACAACATACATGTTCCCTTTGTCATCGGTATGCTACTTGCCCGAGATTCTATCGTCGGTATCTCAATACCTAGTTCAATCTCGTTACCGGCAAGTCTCTTTACTCGTTCCATAATGCATCACCCTGCAACTAACTCATTAGTCACATTGCTTGCAAGGCTTATAGTGATGTGCATTACCGAGAGGGCCCAGAGATACCTCTTCGACAATCGGAGTGACAAATCCTAATCTCGATCTATGCCAACTCAACAAACACCATCGGCGACACCTGTAGAGCACCTTTATAATCACCCAGTTATGTTGTGACATTTGGTAGCACACTAAGTGTTCCTCCGGTATTCGGGAGTTGCATAATCTCATAGTCATAGGAACATGTATAAGTCATGAAGAAAGCAATAGCACATAAACTAAACGATCAAGTGCTAGGCTAACGGAATGGGTCAAGTCAATCACATCATTCTCCAATGATGTGATCCCATTAATCAACGAGCTAGGCTAACGGAATGGCTAGGAAACTTAACCATCTTTGATTCAATGAGCTAGTCAAGTAGAAGCATACTAGTGACACTCTATTTGTCTACGTATTCACACACGTACTAAGTTTCCGGTTAATACAATTCTAGCATGAATAATAAACATTTATCATGATATAAGGAAATACAAATAACAACTTTGTTATTGCCTCTAGTGCATATTTCCTTCAGTCTCCCACTTGCACTAGAGTCAATAATCTATATTACACAGTAATGATTCTAACACCCATGGAGTCTTGGTGTTGATCAGGTTTTGCTCGTGAGAGAGGCTTAGTCAATGGGTCTGCAACATTCAGATCCGTATGTATCTTGCAAATCTCTATGTCTCCCTCCTTGACTTGATCGCGGATGGAATTAAAGTGTCTCTTGATGTGCTTGGTTCTCTTGTGAAATTTGGATTCCTTTGCCAAGGCAATTGCACCAGTATTGTCACAAAAGATTTTCATTGGACCTGCTGCACTAGGTATGACACCTAGATCGGATATGAACTCCTTCATCCAGACTCCTTCATTTGCCGCTTCCGAAGCAGCTATGTACTCCGGTTCACACATAGATCCAGCCACGACGCTTTGCTTAGAATTGCACAAACGGACTGCTCCACCGTTCAATATAAACACGTATTCGGTTTGTGACTTAGAGTCATCTGGATCAGTGTCAAAGCTTGCATCGACGTAACCATTTACGACGAGCTCTTTGTCACCTCCATAAACGAGAAACATATCCTTAGTCCTTTTCAGGTATTTCAGGATGTTCTTGACCACTGTCCAGTGATCCACTCCTGGATTACTTTGGTACCTCCCTGCTAAACTAATAGCAAGGCACACATTAGGTCTGGTACACAGCATTGCATACATGATAGAACCTATGGCTGAAGCATAGGGAATGACATTCATTTTCTCTCTATCTTCTGCAGTGGTCGGGCATTGAGTCTGACTCAACTTCACACCTTGTAACATAGGCAAGAACCCTTTCTTTGCTTGATCCATTTTGAACTTCTTCAAAACTTTATCAAGGTATGTGCTTTGTGAAAGTCCAATTAAGCGTCTTGATCTATCTCTATAGATCTTGATGCCCAATATATAAGCAGCTTCACCGAGGTCTTTCATTGAAAAACTCTTGTTCAAGTATTCTTCTTTGCTATCCAGAAATTTTATATCATTTCCAATCAACAATATGTCATCCACATATAATATTAGAAATTCTACAGAGCTCCCACTCACTTTCTTGTAAATACAGGATTCTCTGAAAGTCTGTATAAAACCATATGCTTTGATCACACTATCAAAATGTTTATTCCAACTCCGAGATGCTTGCACCAGTCCATAAATGGATCGCTGGAGTTTCACACTTTGTTAGCATCCTTTGGATTGATAAAACCTTCAGGTTGCATCATATACAACTCTTCTTCTAGAAATCCATTCAGGAATGCAGTCTTTACATCCATTTGCCAAATTTCAAAATCATAAAATGCAGCAATTGCTAACATGATTCGGACGGACTTAAGCATCGCTACGGGTGAGAAAGTCTCATCGTAGTCAACTCCTTGAACTTGTCGAAAACCTTTCGCAACAAGTCGAGCTTTGTAGACAGTAACATTACCTTCAGCGTCAGTCTTCTTCTTGAAGATCCATTTATTCTCGATGGCTTGCCGATCATCGGGCAAGTCAACCAAAGTCCACACTTTGTTCTCATACATGGATCCCATCTCAGATTTCATGGCCTCAAGCCATTTTGCGGAATCTAGGCTCATCATCGCTTCCTCATAGTTCGTAGGTTCATCATGGTCAAGTAACATGACCTCCAGAATAGGATTACCGTACCACTCTGATGCGGATCTTACTCTGGTTGAACTACGAGGTTCAGTAGTAACTTGATCTGAAGTTATATGATCATCATCATTAGCTTCGTCACTACTTGGTGTAGGAGTCACAGGAACTAATTTCTGTGATGAACTAGTTTCCAATAAGGGAGCAGGTACAGTTACCTCATCAAGTTCTACTTTCCTCCCACTCACTTCTTTCGAGAGAAACTCCTTCTCTAGAAAGGATACATTCTTAGCAACGAATGTCTTGCCTTCGGATCTGTTATAGAAGGTGTACCCAACAGTCTCCTTTGGGTATCCTATGAAGACACATTTCTCTGATTTGGGTTCGAGCTTATCAGGTTGAAGCTTTTTCACATAAGCATCGCAGCCCCAAACTTTAGGAAATGACAACTTGGGTTTCTTGCCAAACCACAGTTCATAAGGTGTCATCTCAATGGATTTAGATGGTGCCCTATTTAACGTGAATGCAGCCATCTCTAAAGCATAACCCCAAAACGATAGCGGTAAATCAGTAAGAGACATCATAGATCGCACCATATATAATAAAGTGCGGTTACGACATTCAGACACACCATTACGTTGTGGTGTTCCGGGTGGCGTGAGTTGTGAAACTATTCCACATTGTTTCAAATGAAGACCAAACTCGTAACTCGAATATTCTCCTCCACGATCAGATCATAGAAACTATATTTTCTTGTTACAATGATTTTCCACTTCACTCTGAAATTCTTTGAACTTTTCAAATGTTTCAGACTTATGTTTCATCAAGTAGATATATCCATATCTGCTCAAATTATCTGTGAAGGTGAGAAAATAACGATACCCGCCGTGAGCCTCAATATTCATCGGACCACATACATTAGTATGTATGATTTACAACAAATCTGTTGCTCGCTCCATTGTTCCGGAGAACGGAGTTTTAGTCATCTTGCCCATGAGGCATGGTTCGCAAGTACCAAGTGATTCATAATCAAGTGGTTCCAAAAGTCCATCAAAACGGAGTTTCTTCATGCGCTTTACACCAATATGACCCAAACGGCAGTGCCACAAATAAGTTGCACTATCATTATGAACTCTGCATCTTTTGGCTTCAATATTATGAATATGTGTGTCACTACTATCGAGATTCAACAAAAATAGACCACTCTTCAAGGGTGCATGACCATAAATGATATTACTCATATAAATAGAACAACCATTATTCTCGGATTTAAATGAATAACCATCTTGCATCAAACAAGATCCAGATATAATGTTCATGCTCAACGCTGGCACCAAATAACAATTATTCAGGTCTAAAACTAATCCCGAAGGTAGATGTAGAGGTAGCGTGCCGACGGCGATCACATTGACTTTGGAACCATTTCCCACGCGCATCGTTACCTCGTCCTTAGCCAATCTTCGTTTAATCCTAGTCCCTATTTCGAGTTGCAAATATTAGCAACAGAACCAGTATCAAATACCCAGGCACTACTGCGAGCATTAGTAAGGTACACATCAATAACATGTATATCACATCACTACAAAAAAATAAACTTCCGTGATGATACGTGTTTGTCACAGTAGGTCGCATTTTTTGTCATGCATGTACATCCATGACAATTTTATGACAGAATCAAGATAGTCATACCTGTGCTATCGTAGAAGTATTCCATGACATTACCAAAATTATCATCACGGAAGTGTCCACTTCCATGACGATAAATCGCGCGTCACAGAAGTGCTTTCGTCAAGGGTGACCGACACATGGCATCCACCGTAACGGAACGCCGTTCAGCTATCGGGTCCGGTTTTGGATCTGATAACCCACTAATAGCCCCGACCAATGGGGATTTTCCACGTGTAAAATCATCATTGGTTGGAGGAAACACGTGTCGGCTCACCGTTGGGACAGATGTCATCCACTCATTGGACCGAAGGCGCCTATGATACGTCGACACGTGGCACGGCCGAAAAGAGACCCATTCATGTGAAAAGGCCGGCCCGTTTGACTTGGTCAAAAGGTGGCGGGCCGGCCCACGGAAAGCCTGTTAACGGCATGTTCGCATATAGCCCATTTACAGCCCGCTAACCCAGGGCCCGTTACGACCTATCCGAATTAGGCCCAGTAGCGTCATTTGGGCCGTCCAATATGATTCTAGCCCATTTTAAGTTCCGGCCCATGTATGGCCCATGACATCTTTCGGCCCATATGAGGCCCTTTGTAACTCTTGGCCCATTAACGGCCCGTGGTGAAACTGGCCCGTAATGAACAGTGTATCACTTTATACCCATTAACAGCCCATTAATCCATTGGGCCGTTTGCAGCCCATGTTATATTTCGGCCTTCTTAGGGCCCATTTATTCTTGGGCTCATTTCCAGCATTTGGTTACTTACGGCCCATTACTGCCATTTTCCGCTTGTGGGCCAAATTCAGCCCGTGGTTACAATCGGCCCGTTTATGGCCCGTTAATACGTTTGGCCGTTTTCATAGCATCATCGAATACGGCTTATTAACGACGGCCCGTTATGGTCGGCCCATGAACGGATGACTCCAACTCTAGCCCGTTTACGGCCATAATGCGGTCTGTTTTTTGCCCATGTTTGGCCAATCGATCATACGGACCGTCTAAGGCCCATTGATGATACGGCCCGTAGAAGGCCCATTGTTTCTACGGCCCGTAGAAGGCCCATTTTTTCTACGGACCATAGAAGGCCCATTGTTTCTACGGCCCGTAGGAAGCCCAGTGTCACTACAGTAAATATGTAGCCCATGGCCTGTTAAAGGCGGGAAACTACTATAGGTTTAGACCTGCTAATGGCCCAAGATGATTATAGGCCCACGTTTTGGCCCATATGAGTAACGGGCCGGCCTGAAGACTGACAACACTGAGATCCACTGAACCTTCCGGCCTAAATTACAGCATACCGACCAAAGAATAAACCTAGACTATACAATAAAGAAATTACGGCATATTACATCCACTGGGAATCAAAGTTCGCTACCGGTGATAATAAAGCGCAACATGACCGCGGATTACATACACTAGGCATCAAAGGTCGCCACCAGTGCATATAAACGCGCCGATAAAAGAATATACAAAACTGAGAGCACTTCAGAAGGCACTAGACCTGGCAAGCTCAGGCCCCGCAAGCAGCCGAACAAGCTGATGAGACCTCAGTTGTGTCAACGATAGATGCTTCATCCCTAGCTGTATGGCACCATAGTGCGCAAGGCAGTCCCCTGACATCTTCATTACATCTTTAACTTCAAGTCGGAGCTGAGCTGAAGCAAGCCTTTCCGCTTTAAGTTGAGACTGAAGAAGTCGAACTGATTGAGGCAGCGACTGCACAGAGGTTGTCTCACACCTGCTGGTGAGTAGCTTCAACTCACTGTCTTCATCAAGACAGGACCTTGGGGTCATCTCGTTGTCCTCAAGATGGTTTGGCTCACTATCTTTCCTAAAGTTCTGCCTGGCATAAGAGATACGACTCTGAAAGAGAAACAAGGAGACACGTAACAGGTTTCACAATTATATAAGCAAATAAATGGATCTGTTCTGCATAAGGAACATGTTTTTACAACTACAATTTAAAACTGGTAGTTGTTGCAAACATCCAATCAGATGTAAACATCAGTGGAGGAAATGATGCCTATCCAAATCTATACTAGAACAAAGTTTGAAGGCTTGACAAGGATGAACTTACATTACATGTTAACACGGGCTGGACAAAGCCCTTCTTCATGTTGATGGAAAGATAATTCAATAAATTCCCCAAAGAAAATTCTTTATAAGCGTTGCCATTATTCTACATTTTGCAAAGAGTAAATATAGATCAAATAATATTGGAAGAAATAGAGGATAATGAAGCTCAGGTGCAGACTGATGATACATAATCAAATAGTAATTAATTAATGTAACATCCCAAATTTTCAATTTGGTATGTTATACATAGATCATCTTGCATATCATATTTTATTGCATTTTGACAAATCCTCGATAAATCCTAAGCAACTCAAGGACCCTCGGAGAGAGTTGGGGATTTTCTCAAATTTTCATATTTGATTTTCATCAAATAATAAAACGAGGATTTTGGTTTTAATTATTTTCTCTCTGGAAAAATATTTCATTAAAAATAAATGAGAGGAGAAAATATGACTTCTCCAAAACAATTGAAATATTGGAGGAAAAGTGTTAAAATCATTTATTGGATTTTATTCGGAGTTTATTTGCAATTTTAATTGCATTAAAAATATAGCATGTTTTCAAAAATTTATTTTGTGTCAAAAAAATGTTCACCCTGTTCTAAATATTCTAACTAGACGGGGAAAATTTGTTTTATCTTTTTTGGATTTTTATTTATTTTTCTACAAATTTTTCGGCGGAACGTTTTAAAAAAAATCGCGCCGCGCCCGACCGGGCGGAGGCCCCGCCGAGCCGCCGGCCCGCCCCGCGTCTCCTCCCCACGTACGCCAGCGCCGCCGCCGCGCCGTGTCCGGCTCGAGCACGGGAGCCCCGCCGCCTTGCCCCCTCCTCCAAGCCGCCACCCCCCTCATAAATACCCCGCCGCCGCCGCCCTCCCTCTCACCCCGAGCCCGCCCGAGCCGCCGCCGCTGGGAGCCCGCACCGCCGCCGCCCCGCTCGCCGTTCGCCGCCGCCGGAGCCGCCCCTCGCCGCCCGAGCCCCGCCACACCCCGCCGCCCCTCGCCGAGCCCCGCCGGAGCCCGCCGACCCCGCCGGAGTTCCGTTCCGACGAGGTACCGATCCGATGCCGTTTGCCGGTTTTTTTAAAAAAAAAACCGTTCGTTTTAAAAAAAAACCATAGATCGGTTTATTTCTTTGGTTTTGTTATTTTGTGAGCGTTCACCGACTCGTTCGTTTTAACGAACGCGTTCGTCGGATTTTCTCTGTTAACGAACGTCCGTTCTTTAACCGTTCGTCCGTTTTTCTTTTTCGTCGGATTTTTCCGCGATTATCTCAGATCTCGATTTCTGATCGGATCTTCGTTTCTGTTTAACTTTTCGCTCGTTTATCAGAATCAGGCGATTCAAGCGCCTAGAGTTTCGTCTCGAAATTCTCTTTCCGTTTAACCTACTCAAACAAGTTTTTGCTACTCTAAAATTTGACCTAGATCCAGATTAGTAAACGAAGCTTGTTTCTTTCGCCGTTTGACTTTCGTTGCTTCGTTCGAGTTGATTCTTTTGCAAAACCAGAGTTCTTAAGTTGAACCTCTGGTTGGATCTTTCATTCGAGTTTTACCTGTGCATTAGATGAGTACTTATTGTTTGCTTGTTTGTTTGCGATAGAGTACCCGGAGTGTGCCGCTTGTTACTTCGAATCGCTAGGTTTCGCGGATCATCAGCAAGGCAAGTAACACTTTGATCATATACCTTCCATACCCAGTTTTATTGCATTAGTTCTATTCCTCAAACATTGCATGGTTAGGATCAAATTTAAATTGTGGGTATTGGGAAGTAGTTGAGGTAGTACCTATTACCTGTTCTTTTATCAAACCCTTGGGAGTTACTTCTACGTTGCTATTATATTGCCAAGCTATGCTCGTAGACGTGGATTGGGTTTGAGAGATATTCATGACAGATGTGAGATTGTTAATAATGGTTTACTTAAGGTGGCAACTAAAACTCACATCTGGGTGGATTGAGGCACCTGGAGAATCCAGTGTTGTCTGTTTGTATAAGGACCGCCACCCAGGCTCAAAGGGATCATAAGATTATTCATGCTAGAAACTTCCGTGTGCAGCCACAAGCTATTATGGGCTCTAGCATAGTTGAGTAGGTTACATGATCTCTTGAAGAGGTGGGCTAGCAGATGTAGGGGAAAGTAGGTGTAACTGTCCACCCGGAGTAAAGAGTGATTGTTCCTGAAAGGCTGTGTCTCGGTCATCCGTTTCTCAAACATCATGTAGTGCGAGAATCAAGCGGAGGCGATCGAGTCTTGTGGGGAAAAGTGCGCAAACCTCTGCAGAGTGTACAAACTAATCATGGTTAGCCGTGTCCCCGGTTATGGACAACTTGAGTATCTAGTACCTGGATTATCATTTGAATCTCATCACCATGTTACTTTTAATTAATTTTGCTGGGTTAATGATGATTCTTAATTGGGATTGAGATGCTGTCAACCATCTCAATGTTTAACAACCACCATGATAGTTAAATAAAATTTATTCCTTTGCAGTAGGGAAAAATTGGCTTTTTCGCAAAACCATAACCATAGAGCTTTCCACCAGCCAAATATGCATGTAGTATAGCATCACTATGTTCATTATTCTGTATGTGTTATTTTGCCAGCATATTCTATGTGCTGACCCGTTTTCGGGCTGCAACATTTCATGTTGCAGACTTTTCAGACGACGAGTAAGGTGCCTTAGGTCGTGGTCTTATACTCAGTGATGCCGCTGGAGTTGATGGACTCACTTATCTTCCAAGTCTTCCGCTGTTATCGTATTTAGATGGCCTTAAGCCATATTTATCATACTTATTCTCTTTGGAGATATTCGATGTAATAAGTGTGTGATTTCTACTCTGTTATAAATCCTCCATTTGTACTGTGCGTGTCAGCATTACTGATCCAGGGATGACACTGGTGCACAGCAGCACAGACCATTTGAGGTCTGGTCGCTACAAAGGTGGTATCAGAGCACACGCTGACTGTAGGACACGACCACTAAGCTTAAGCCCTAGAACACTTCTCTCTTCTCATTTCTGACCCCTCTCCACTTTCTACTCTTTAGGAATGGCGGATGCAAGGAGCAAGTTCATGCAACCAGATGAAGACACGCCTTTTGGACGACACTTGAAGGAAGTCACTAAGTATTTGAACATAGGAATACCAAGCATCACCGGAACCTACAACGCCACATTACCCGAAGAGGAGAGCTGGAAGATTCAAGTTCACATTCCAGGAAGGACGTTTGTGCCAGTTACTGAACCCATAAGATTGGTTTTCGAAGCACCAACCTGGAGTTTAGGGAAGAGCATGGCCGCCCACATCGCTATGGGACGCATTGGAGAAGTCTACTACCAGGAGCTTAAGGATACTATTTATCAGATTGTGGACGCCGAGACGCGCAATGGGAGATGATCAGAACCAAGAAGGATGGATCAGTCGCAGCTTTCATCCAGGAGCAAAACCAACATATCCGTCGCCAGGAGAACCAGATGTGCACGGACAAGGAAGAACTGAAGAAGGCATTAACCAAGATCAAGGAGCTGGAGGAAGAACTCAAGGCTACACACGAGGATTATATGGAGGAAATCGTCGCACTAGTAGGGAAGAATGACGACCTGGAGAAGAAGATTGGAATATTCATGGGAAATCCAGTGCCAAAAGCAAAGGATGACGAATGCACTTGTCCGGATAACTACATCATCATCGACGACACCGACTCGGAACCAAGTGAAGATGACTTTGTTGACGAAGCTGGAGCAGACATCATGGAGTCTTCAACTGATCAGAATATTCTATGTGCTGACCCGTTTTCGGGCTGCAACGTTTCATGTTGCAGACTTTTCAGACGACGAGTAAGGTGCCTTAGGTCGTGGTCTTATACTCTGTGATGCCGCTGGAGTTGATGGACTCACTTATCTTCCAAGTCTTCCGCTGTTATCGTATTTAGATGGCCTTAAGCCATATTTATTATACTTATTCTCTTCGGAGATATTCGATGTAATAAGTGTGTGATTGCTACTCTGTTATAAATCCTCCATTTGTACTGTGCGTGTCAGCATTACTGATCCAGGGATGACACTGGTGCACAACAGCACAGACCATTTGAGGTCTGGTCGCTACAATTAAGTACAGCGTTACAAGGCAAAAGGTACTGACAAGAGGAATGCAGACATGAACGTGTGCGGTGGCATTGGCTTTATTCAACATTTTGGTAAGAGTAAATGTCGATATGATAAAATTTGAGAAAGTGGAGGGCAGGGCAGATAAGATGCAGAGTAATGCTAGACAATCAACTATCTCGTGATGCATGTACAGGAATACCACCACTATCCGTTATTAGTTGTCGCTCAAATGGATGTATCTAGCACTATTAAGTTCTAAATACATCCAATTGATCAACAATTAATTCGATACAGAGGGAGTACATGACAACAGTTACTTACATGAGCAATCCAAAACTTCATAACCATTGTGTTAATTCTACATTTATCTAAGAGTAAATATAGATCTTATAATTTCAAGCAAAGGGAGGATAAAGAAGCGAACATTTACAGTGATGCTACATAATCAAACAGCAATGAGTGTAAGTATGCTGACAAAGGGCAAGAGGTACTGGCAAGAGCAATGCAGAGCCCAGTATTGTCGTGAGATCCAATGATCTTTGAGCAAGGAGATTCATCTGAAATTAGTTTTCATACAAGAGAGAAGGTAAGGCACATGCAGAAATTTAGGAGTTCAAATTTTGAATTGATATCATAGACAGTATCTGACGCTGGGTTGTCAGCAATTCTAATAGGGGTTTGGCCACTGGAGTAGGGGTAAAGTATGTTACAGTTGGGCCTGTGTTTTCTGTGGCTGCTGATCTATCTGATTTAACAGGTATCACTACCTTTTCCAAATACCTAGTTTGTACTCCTTGAGGATCTGCAATCACCCTCTTCCTTTTGGACATCTATTACGAAAGAACAACATTTGACTGGAAAAACATAGTATGACAACACATGGAATAGGTACAGAAAATGGATAGGTATGGCATATACTCATATATGATGCTTAAACTAAGCAGATGGTGTAACAAAGTAGAAGTAATGCAAAAGGTCAGATGCAAAATATGTGCGACCAATACAACCTTGCCAAGTTAGAGCATGCACCTTGATGGGTGAATAAGATAGGCCATCCTCCACCATGCCAGGTTTGTTAGCCAGTGGATTGTTCCGCAATATTCCTCTTGTGCGCCCATTCTCATATTCATTTTGATAATGTTCAATACCTGACATGCGTGAAAACATAAAAACAAGTGAGATTATCTTTGTAATGCAGAAGTGATTCTAATCCAATACTTCCTCCCTGTAAACCCCTTTGTGCTATCTCTACAATTCTTCTAAGAGGTGCCATGCATGCTGTAATTTGGTGCGTGCATTAATATAATGTGGCCTACTAATCAAAATATGAGAGCTCCAGAAGTGATGATACTTCGCAGATGACAGCTTCAACATATAGTAAAGAAGAACAAGTCGACCTGACCTGACAGATTCAAAATATACTAAGGGAGAATAACTCGACCTGACCAGTCGAC
The DNA here is from genome assembly GCF_018294505.1 of Triticum aestivum. NCBI lineage: Eukaryota > Viridiplantae > Streptophyta > Magnoliopsida > Poales > Poaceae > Triticum > Triticum aestivum. The sequence goes on from NC_057799.1 coordinate 482,950,316, forward strand.
CGCAAGAGAAGAGGATCATCTTAAAGAAGAGCAGAAGAGCAAGCAGATTGAAGATATTACAAGTCTTTCTATACAATGTCGATTGGCCACCCATGATGAACCAGAGCGCACAGAGAAATACTATTCCTTCTGGTCTCTCCATATGTGGCTCACATGCATTTTGAAACTAAAGTAAGAACATTTAGCTGACCAATTAAACATCTCTCAGTTTTAGTAATATCAGCATAATATTAGATTTGAATTTGTACAACTAAGCTTGTTTAACTCGATGGGTGGAGCAGTGATATTACGACACGAACCACTGATAACCCACAAGTATAGGGGGTCGCAACAGTTTTCGATAAGTAAGAGTCTCGAACCCAACGAGGAGATAAAGGTAGAACAAATATTCCCTCAAGTTCTATCAACCACCGATACAACTCTACGCACGCTTGACGTTCGCTTTACCTAGAACAAGTATGAAACTAGAAGTACTTTGTAGGTGTTTTTGGATAGGTTTGCAAGATAATAAAGAGCGCGTAAATAAAAACTAGGGGCTGTTTATGTAAAGAAGCAATAATGTTAATATAGCGAGTGTGGAAAAGTGGTGGTAGGAGTTGTGAAATTGTCCCTAAGCAATTGACTACTTTACTAGACCGATAGCAAGTATTATGTGGGAGAGGCCACTGCTAGCATGTCATCCCTGACTTGGAATTCTATGCACTTATGATTGGAACTATTAGCAAGCATCCGCAACTACTAACGTTCATTAAGGTAAAACCCAACCATAGCATTAATATATATTGGTCCCCCTTCAATCCCGTATGCATCAATTTCTATGCTAGGTTGAAGCTTCTGTCACTCTTGCCCTCCAATACATAGTCCTATCAACATACAACTAACCCTATGGTGTGATCCACGTGCGCGCTCATATGATGGGCACCAAAGGACAGCAACATAACCACAAGCAAATTAAATCAATCATAGCAATTCATCAACCACCGATAGGACAACGAAAATCTACTCAGACATCATAGGATGGCAACACATCATTGGATAATAATATGAAGCATAAAGCACCATGTTTAAGTAGAGGGTACAGCTGGTTGCGGGAGAGTGGACCGCTGTAGATAGAGGGGGAAGGTGATGGAGATGTTGGTGAAGGTGATGGAGATGCTGGTGAAGATGGCGGAGGTGTTGGTGTAGATCGCGGTGATGGTGATGGCCCCCGGCGGCGTTTCGGCGCCACCGGAAGCGAGGGGGAGAGAGGCCCCCTCCTTCTTCTTCTTCCTTGACCTTCTCCCTAGATGGGAGAAGGGTTTCCCCCTGGTCCGTGGTCTCCATGGCGTGGGAGGGGCGAGACCCCCTCCGAGATTGGATCTGTCTCTCTGTCTCTCTCTGTTTCTGTGTTCTCCTCTGCTGCCCTTTCACCGTTTCTTTTATATCCAGAGATCTGTAACTCCGATTGGGTTGAATCCTTCGCCCAGATCTTTCTCATAAAATTAGCTTTCTTGCGGCAAAAGAAGAGCGTCAACCGCCTTACGGGGTGCCCACGAGGGTCCAGGGCGCGCCTGCCCCCTGGGGCGCGCCCCCCTGCCTCGTGGCCCCTCGGGCACCGTCTCGCGTTGATTTTACTTCCCAAAAATCATAAATATTCCAAAATAATTCTCCGTCCGTTTTACCCCGTTTGGACTCCATTTGATATTGGGTTTCTGTGAAACATAAAACATGCAACAAACAGGAACTGGCACTGGGCACTGGATCAATATGTTAGTCCTAAAAATAATATAAAAAGTTGCCAAAAGTATATGAAAGTTGAATAATATTGGCATGGAACAATCAAAAATTATAGATACGACGGAGACGTATCAGCATCCCCAAGCTTAATTCCTGCTCGTCTTCGAGTAGGTAAATGATAAAAAAGATAATTTTTGATGTGGGATGCTACCTAGCATAATCTTGATCATATGTCTAATCATGGCATGAATATTAAGACATGAGTGATTCAAAGCAATAGTCTATCATTTGACATAAAAGCAATAATACTTCAAGCCTACTAATAAAGCAATCATGTCTTTTCAAAATAACATGGCCAATGAAAGTTATCCCTACAAAATCATATAGTCTGGCTATGCTCCATCTTCACCACAAAAAATATTCACATCATGCACAACCCCAATGACAAGCCGAGCAATTGGTTCATACTTTTTAACGCGCTTCATCTTTTTCAACCCTCACGCAATACATGAGCGCAAGCCATGGACATAGCACTATAGGTGGAGTAGAATATGATGATGGGGGTTATGTGGAGAAGACAAAAAAGGAGAAAGTCTCACATCGACGCGGCTCATCAATGGGCTATGGAGATGCCCATCAATTGATGTCAATGTGAGGAGTAGGGATTGCCATGCAACGGATGCACTAGAGCTATAAGTATATGAAAGCTCAAACTGAAACTAAGTGGGTGTGCATCCAACTTGCTTGCTCATGAAGACCTAGGGCATTTGAGGAAGCCCATCGTTGAAATATACAAGCCAAGTTCTATAATGAAAATTCCCACTAGTATATGAAAGTGATAACTCAAGAGACTCTCTATATGAAGAACATGGTGCTACTTTGAAGCACAAGTGTGGTAAAAGGATAGTAACATTGCCCCTTCTCTCTTTTTCTCTCTTTTTTGTTTTTTTGGGCCTTCTCCTTTTTTTGGCCTTTCTCTTTTTTTAATTTTTTTTTATTTTTTCGTCCGGAGCCTCATCCCGACTTGTGGGGAATCATAGTCTCCATCATCCTTTCCTCACTGGGGCAATGCTCTAATAATGATGATCATCGCACTTCTATTTACTTACAACTCAATATTACAACTCGATACTAGAACAAGGATATGACTCTATATGAATGCCTCCGGCGGTGTACCGGGATGTGCAATGATCTAGCGTAGCAATGACATCAAAAAATGGACAAGCCATGAAAACATCATGCTAGCTATCTTACGATCATGCAAAGCAATATGACAATAAATGCTCAAGTCATGTATATGATGATGATGGAAGTTGCATGGCAATATATCTCGGAATGGCTATGGAAATGCCATGATAGGTAGGTATGGTGGCTGTTTTGAGGAAGATATAAGGAGGTTTATGTGTGATAGAGCGTATCGTATCACGGGGTTTGGATGCACCGGCGAATTTTGCACCAACTCTCAAGGTGAGAAAGGGCAATGCACGGTACCGAAGAGGCTAGCAATGATGGAAGGGTGAGAGTGCGTATAACCCATGGACTCACATTAGTCATAAAGAACTCATATACTTATTGCAAAAGTTTATTAGCCCTCGAAGCAAAGTACTACTACGCATGCCCCTAGGGGGATAGATTGGTAGGAAAAGACCATCGCTCGTCCCCGACCGCCACTCATAAGGAAGACAATCAATAAATACCTCATGCTCCAACTTCGTTACATAACGGTTCACCATACGTGCATGCTACGGGAATCACAAACCTCAACACAAGTATTTCTAAAATCCACAACCACCCACTAGCATGACTCTAATATCACCATCTTTATATCGCAAAACTATTGCAAGGAATCAAACATATCATATTCAGTGATCTACAAGTTTTATGTAGGATTTTATGACTAACCATGTGAATGACCAGTTCCTGTCATCTCTCTAAATAGATATAAGTGAAGCAAGAGAGTTTAATTCATTCTACAAAAGATATGCCCACGCTCTAACATATATAAGTGAAGCAAAAGAGCATTCTACAAATGGCGGTTGTCTAAGTGAGGAGAAACAGGCAATCCAAACTTCAAATGATATAAGTGAAGCACATGAAGCATTCTATAAAGCCATACTCAAAAGATTTAAGTGAAGTGCAAAGAGCATTATTATAAATCAACCAAGGACCATCTCATACCAGCGCGGTGCAAAAAAGAAAAATGAAAACTAAATGCAAAAGACGCTCCAAGATCTGCACATATCGCATGAATGAAACGAATCCGAAAACATACCGATACTTGTTGAAGAAAGAGGGGATGCCTTCCGGGGCATCCCCAAGCTTAGACGCTTGAGTCTCCTTGAATATTTACTTGGGGTGCCTTGGGCATCCCCAAGCTTGATCTCTTGCCTCTCTTCCTTCTTCTCACATCGAGACCTCCTCGATCATCGAACACTTCATCCACACAAAACTTCAACAGAAAACTCGGTAAGATCCGTTAGTATAATAAAGCAAATCACTACTCTAAGTACTGTTGCAAACAAATTCATATTATGTTTTTGCATTATGTCTACTGTAGTATAACTTTTTCATGGCTTAATCCACTGATATAAATCGACAGTTTCATCAAAACAAGCAAACTATGCATCAAAAACAGAATCTGTCTAAAACAGATCAGTCTGTAATAATCTGAACATTCACCATACTTCTGATACATGAAAAATTCTGAAAATATTAGTAAAAATAAACAATTTGTATAGAAAGACAGTGCAAAAAGAATCAGAACCATTTGACGTTCCAGTACAAAGTTAAAAATCGCGCACTACAGCCAAAGTTTCTGTCCTGCACCGTACAAACCATCAAGCATTGTAAACATCCTAAAGGCAAACCTTGGCACATTATTTTTATTCTAAACTTTATAAAAGCACACAACAGAAATATATGACTCTCTAAAACTTCCGGGATGTCTCCCTGGCAGCGCTTTCTTTAAAGCCATTAAGCTAGGCATATAGTGCTCAAGTAGTGAATCCACCCGGATCCCAAGGTATATCAAAGCCAATTTTAATTAACAATGATTTGTAATTTAGTAGTGAGCACAAAGCAACATATATCAAGCAATGACGAAGTCTAACTCTCTTCCTATGCATCGGCATGTCATAAAAGAACAATTCATGCACACAAAGTAAAGGCCAATGCATAGTATAAACAGTTTCTTGCAATTTTATCGTGTTGGAAACATAGAGAGGTGGAGATATAGTTCCTCTCTCATAATAATTGCAAGTAGGAGCAGCAAGCACATGCATATTATATTCATCAAAATCATCATGTGCAACGGTATAAGGCAACCCATCAATATAATCCTTAATAAGTGCAAACTTCTCCGATATAGTATAATCGGGAGAATTCAAAAAGATAATAGGATTATGATACGTGGGTGCAATAGCAAAAATTTCATGTTTAACATAAGGAACTATAGCAAGTTCATCTCCATAAGCATAATTCATATTGGCATCTTGGCCACAAGCATAGCAAACATCATCAAAAAGGGGTATTTCAAGAGAATCAACGGGATCATAACAATCATCATAGCAATCATCCTTCAGTAAGCACGAAGGGAAATTAAACAATGTATGAGTTGAAGAGTTACTCTCATTAGAAGGTAGGCACGGGTAGCTAATCCGCTCTTCCTCCTTTTGTTCTTCGCTCTCCTCCTCATCTTTTTCATCCAATGAGCTCACAATTTCATCAATTTCTTCTTCCATAGATTCCTGCAAAATATTAGTCTCTTCTTGGACAGCGGAGACTTTCTCAATAAGCGCATCAATATAGGAATTATATTCATAATTATCATAGCAATATTTCAATATAGCAAAATTTTCAGGCCTATAAACATCATCATCAAAAGCTTCATACTTTTCAAACAAAGATTCAATTTCATAAGCACCCTTAAAAGCAACAAATTCTTCTATTTGTTCCACATCATAGTAATCATATATACCTCTAGCACAAGAACCAAGGTTTCATTATCATTAAATTTGCATGAAAAGGGAAGGTGTGGAGCCTTCATCCTAGAGCAACAAGTATAATCATTACTCAAGCATACTTGCCGAGCGTACCACTTCAACATATAAATTTGATCCCATAATAGTTTCCCTTTTTGAGTCAAGCGATAATCCCTAAAGTATTCACGTTGATCCAATGTGTCTCCCATTACCAGATTGAATGGGGTTTTTCTCAGGATTATCGAAGTAGTACATAATATCTGTCACATAACGAGCATCGAGGGTTTTAGGAGGTTCCCCATCTCCATGAGTAGCAAGTACACCTAATTTTTTGGTATTTCGTGTTCCATATCCATAACTAAAGATAGAAAAAAAACTAAGAACAGCAAATAAAAATTACTTAGTGATAAAGCAAACAAGCACACACGAGAATATTCACCCCACGCTATTGCTGCCCGGCAACGGCGCTAGAAAAAGGTCTTGATAACCCACAAGTATAGGGGATCGCAACAGTTTTCGATAAGTAAGAGTGTCGAACCCAATGAGGAGCTAAAGGTAGAACAAATATTCCCTCAAGTTCTATCGACCACCGATACAACTCTACGCACGCTTGACGTTCGCTTTACCTAGAACAAGTATGAAACTAGAAGTACTTTGTAGGTGTTTTTGGATAGGTTTGCAAGATAATAAAGAGCGTGTAAATAAAAACTAGGGGCTGTTTATGTAAAGAAGCAATAAAGTTAATATAGCGAGTGTGGAAAAGTGGTGGTAGGAGTTGCGAAATTGTCCCTAAGCAATTGACTACTTTACTAGACCGATAGCAAGTATTATGTGGGAGAGGCCACTGCTAGCATGTCATCCCTGACTTGGAATTCTATGCACTTATGATTGGAACTATTAGCAAGCATCCGCAACTACTAACGTTCATTAAGGTAAAACCCAACCATAGCATTAATATATATTGGTCCCCCTTCAATCTCGTATGCATCAATTTCTATGCTAGGTTGAAGCTTCTGTCACTCTTGCCCTCCAATACATAGTCCTATCAACATACAACTAACCCTATGGTGTGATCCACGCGCGCGCTCATATGATGGGCACCAAAGGACAGCAACATAACCACAAGAAAATTAAATCAATCATAGCAATTCATCAACCACCGATAGGACAACAAAAATCTACTCAGACATCATAGGATGGCAACACATCATTGGATAATAATATGAAGCATAAAGCACCATGTTCAAGTAGAGGGTACAGCGGGTTGCGGGAGAGTGGTCCGCTGTATATAGAGGGGGGAGGTGGTGGAGATGTTGGTGAAGATGGCAGAGGTGTTGGTGTAGATCGCGGTGATGATGATGGCCCCCGGCGGCGTTCCGGCGCCACCGGAAGCGAGGGGGAGAGAGCCCTCCTCCTTCTTCTTCTCCCTTAACCTTCTCCCCTCCGAGATTGGATCTGTCTCTCTGTTTCTGCGTTCTCGTCTGCTGCCCTTTCACCGTTTCTTTTATATCCGGAGATCTGTAACTCCGATTGGGTTGAATCTTTCGCCCAGATATTTCTCATAAAATTAGCTTTCTTGCGGCAAAAGAAGAGCGTCAACCGCCTTACGGGGTGCCCACGAGGGTCCAGGGCGCGCCTGCCCCCTGGGGGGCGCCCCCTGCCTCGTGGCCCCCTCGGGCACCGTCTCGCATTGATTTTACTTCCCAAAAATCATAAATATTCCAAAATATTTCTCCGTCCGTTTTTATCCCGTTTGGACTCCATTTGATATTGGGTTTCTGTGAAACATAAAACATGCAACAAACAGGAACTAGCACTGGGCACTGGATCAATATGTTAGTCCCAAAAATAATATAAAAAGTTGCCAAAAGTATATGAAAGTTGAATAATATTGGCATGGAACAATCAAAAATTATAGATACGACGGAGACATATCAACCACGTAGGCTGATCGTGGTCATCATAAAATGGGGAAACCATAAGCATGATGAGTATAGTGTTGACCGTGGCAGTGGGATGGCAGATCTGAAGCTGCAAACCGTGCAAAGGGTAGTTAGCAACCGATATTTGCTTTGAAATAACAACTAGGATTTGGTATGGACAATAAAGTACAGTCAACAACTGACAAAGAAATGCAATTCTGCTGTCTCTCTATATGTCGCGACATGCATTTGGAAACTCAAGTGGGACCTTTAGCTAACCAATTAAATGTGTCTGTTAACTAATATCAGTATCATATACAAATCATATTTGAACAACTAAGCTTTGGAATTTTGAGTGTTGTGTTGTTTAGCTTGAAGGGTGGAGTAATGCTAGTATGACAGAAAGCACCTACGCAGATCATAGTAGAGTAGATAAAAGGGGAAAACCCTAAGCATCAAGAGTAAAATCAGGAAAGTGGAACTAGCTGGACCAGTGGGTGGCGCACATGCTTTTCGAAATGAATATAGGAACATTAGGTGACCAATTAAACGTTCTCTATTTTAGTAATATGAGCATCATATCAGATTTATATTTCAACACGTAAGCTTTGGAATTATGAGTGGCATGTTGTTTCGCTTGATGGGTTGAGGTCTTGAGGAGCAGTGCTAGCACGACACGAAGCAGTGAAGCACCTACGATGGTGGTAGTGAATATAAAGGGGGGAAACCATAAGCTTTACGAGTATAGTGACCATGACATGGCGGATCTGAAGGTGCAAACCGGACAAAGCTACTTCGCAACCAATGTTTGCATTCAACTAGCCACTACGATTTGGTACGGACAAGAAAAGTACAGTAAACAATTTAAGATCTATTTTCCGGGTGAGATCAATAACTTAAGCACATATGGAAGAGTACGACCTCTCTTGCTACACCGTGTAGGCCCCTGCTGATACGTTGAGGGTGCTGCGGGTGCGATGGCTGTCGGCGGCGGGGAAGAAGACTTTAGATGGCAGACGGCCGGGTCAGGGGATAAATCCTGTTGCCGTGGACGAGGCGGTCGTAGGAGCGGCAACGGCAAAGTGGACGACGGCGCTGATGAAGCGAGACGACGCGATGAAAGGATCCTGGTCTGGCGCCATGGATGAGAGACGTCCATCTCTTGCAGTGGACGACGGGGTAGGGGTAGCGGCTCCGGCAAGGTGGAGGATGGGGTGGCGGATGGAGGAGGCTAGCCGCAGTGGGGAGGTTGTCGTGGCACCGACGGTGTATGAATGGGGAAATGGAGGGGGAGGGGGATCTCAAACTTTGGGACGCGCTTGTCTGAAATGTGGGAAAGTTACGAACTTATCCCCCATTTAAAATTTCGGACATCACGTCGGTTGGGGATAGGACGGTAATCTCGCATCTCCCAAATATTTGTCGGTAACGATTTCGGGCGAGGAGAGGGTGTTTTGCCGCCCACGGTTGGCGCCCACGGTGTATGAACGGGGCTGACAGGTAGGGCGGTTGTGTCACGTCTGAGGGAAGTTACACATCTGCCCCTATTTAAAATATTAGCCTACATCGATTTCGAACGAGGAGAGTTTGTTTTGCCGCCCACCGTGGATGAATGGGGAAATGGAGGGAGAGACACATGTCTTTCGGACGAGCTTGAATCAAATGTGTTTTGCCGCCCACGTTTGGCGCCCACCGTGTCTGAATGGGCTCAGAGGCCGTCGTGTCACGTCTGATTGAAGTTACTAGTCTACCCCTATCGACAGCAGTGTAAATCCGGTCGATAAGGATGTCAAGTGTCAGGGGTAGACAGTAATTTCCATCTCGCAAACACTTGCTTCGGGCAGCCCACAAATGATAGTGGGTGTTTAGCCGCTTCGTTCAAAACTTGGGAGAATTAGCATTCACGTTTGCCCTGGGCCCTGGCAACTAAATCCAAATCCAATTTTTATTCGATTACGAATATCCATAGATAATTCTACGTTTTGTTATTTATTTCTTCAAAACCACAACAAAGATTTATTCCACCTTTATATATGATTATGATTTAGAAATGCCGTGATCTTCGAATTCAGTAGGTTGGATACACTTTGAGTCAAACAGTTATTTCATCCAATACAATATGCTCACACGAAAAACAGTTCACCTTATGTCAATCATACAAGTACTGAGGATTACCTCGCCTAAAAAATTCGGATCATTACAACACATGGACAACATAGGGGGTCTTACAACATAATCCATTCAGAGACATGACACAACATGCAAGTACAATAATCTAATGACAATTTCAACTGCTATCTAAAGAAGAACTGGGATTACCCTGGGCTTCAGATAGCAGAAGCAGCAGGACCTCCTCCGTCTTCAAATGCAACATTCTTACTTCCTCCAATTCTTGGGTTGCTTGCATAATGCGTGCAGCTAATTGCATAATTTCCAGCTTCAAGATCGAGATTACCTCATTCATGGCAGCCACACCATCTCTTTCTGCCTCTAGTAGAGCCTCAAGAACTATAATATCTGTGCTCAGACTGCTCTCCGGCGGTGTTGCCTCTGAACTGCTACCATCTGGTAACATGGATGGCGCACTGCTTCCACAAATAGATTCTGGGGTTGTACATTGTGTCCTAGTGTGAACGGCATCCTGAAAGGTTTCCGCTGGACATAAGTAAGAGATAGTTATCGCATGATCCAGGCAGTAAGCTTACATGGTAAACGACATACGAATTATTGCCGAGCATGGCAAGCTATATTTAAATGGTTCGAAGCAGCATCAGCCGAAAAGAAATTAAAATGGTAAGATGAAACTAGGGATGTAAGTGGCAAATAAACGACATCCGCCAGTCCCATCTAGTTAGTTTTTGCTAGCTCCCTGGTTCATTTTCCTCAAAAAACAAAAACTCTTTTGAACTATCATACCACTAGTGGACTTTAATCGGGATTAAACGGGACCCAGTTGACATCCCTAGTTGAAAGGGAGTGTACCACCGCTATATTTAAGTTGCCAAGGCATCTAAGCAGTTGAAATAATCTGAGAAAGCACTTAACAGTGTGGCCTCATATAAACTACGAAGACAGTCTTGTGATGAAGTTCAGAGGAAAAGTTAAGGACTCAAATGAACTAGGCATGCATTTCTTTACGATAGTACAGCAGGCACTGCTGACATATTGGCCAACTCAGGTATAGCGTAACAAGTAACAAACAAGCATTCGAATCAAGCAATACAGCAAAGCAGACAACTGAACTATTTGTTATTCTGTAGGATTACAGGTTGAGGGCACAAGCCAAGAAAGCAGCCCACACGCATTACATTTCACATGTACTAAAACACACTGGCTTACCATATGTTGCTGTGAAGCCTCGCTGCTGTTGCAATGTTCTTTGAAGATATCGTCAGCATCCCGTGGTTGCAAATCTACTTGTTGTAGTTTATTCTGCACCCTCTATTTAGGTAAAATTAATTTTAATCGCATGCACTGGTTCGAATTGATCATCAATGGTTCATCTAAACTAATGAAAGAAGGGTGTGTGCATACACGACAATATATCTGCTTCCCTCTATTTTTATGCTTGTTCGAGGTGCCAGCCCCAAAAGAACAAATATTTTGCTTGATGGGGTTGGCAGCTCCATAATTAATAGAAGCATCAAATTAGTCATGCAACTTGGGAAGATCAAGAACACACAAAAAAGTAATGAACAGAGGCTCGTAGCAGTGATGTAATAGCTAGCATCAGAAAATGTAGGGTAAAACGAACAAAAACCAGCGGAACCACATGCTAGTTTGCTGATGTGTAATTAAGCATAGAGAACATGAAGCAGTCTGATGGAACCAACAGGTGGCATCAGAACAACACCATTATCATAAATATAGCATGCAAGAAGTAAAATAGTAGGCAGTGATATCTAGGAAGTACAGTAATACTTAGGACAAAACTAAAGCATATTAACTATATGTGCACTGGTATGTAATTTAGCACATGTAACATGTTCACTGCCAGAAGTATGGCCCTACAGGTGCAAGCAGAATAACGCGTCTCATGAAAAACTGAATGATGCCCTGAAGAAATTCAAAGGTGCGGTGCTTATGCTAAGAAAGTGAACGTAGGCGCCGGCCGTTGGATAATAGTACCTGATTCTCGGCGGCGTATGGGTATCGTTGGCATACTTGATAGCTAAGGATCGTCGATGGTGCTCGTGTTGCGGTTGAGTTTGGGCCGGCTGTCGCCGTCGCTGAAGCGGCTCCGGTGCTACGGTTGCGGCGCCTGTCGACATACAAGAAAGCTCATCTGTGGTAAGTGAACAGTTGCACGATAAAGAGAAAAACCGAAGGAGTACAGATCGAAATAACCTGATGAGGCTGCGGCGTCGGTAAAGCAGGGCCGGTGGAGTTGAATATGGCGTCCGTGGAGCGGGTCCGGTGCAGTGGACGAAGGCTTCGGCGGGCGCGTTGTACAGTGCTTTCGGTGAGGCGGATCTGTTGCGGCGGACGAGGGCTTGTATGAAGGGCCAGCGAAGGGACGGACGAGGGAGTCAGTGAAGGGCCTACACTGTGGTGGACGAGGGCGCCGGTTAAGCAGATCCGGTGCGGTGGACCATGATGGCGGTCAAGGAGATCTGGAGCGGTGTACAAGCCAGTCGCTGAAGCGGCTCCGGTGAAGTGGTGAGTTGGCAGTTGGGGGTTCCAAGGTGCGGAAGGTAGATCCGTCGGGGTGTGAGGTCCACCGCTGCGGCGGAGGACTAGATTCGGCGGCTTGCCGTGGTTGGGGGGTCGGGGAGGGGAAGGGGAGGGGCTCTGGGGAAGAATGTTGGGGGCAAAGAGGGGAAAACAATGGAGTTACCAAAGCAGCCCTTTTCCGTTCATGTGGCAGGGGTAAAACAGGAATATCGCAGGGCTAAACTTTCGGGCGCGAGATATTTCGATGTGAGCGGGAAGTTTGAAAGCTTTTGGCGCCTGAAATTATATTCTGCTCTTGTACGGCCGACTATGATATCATGGCCGAGAATTTGTTTGTTTTGCACGCAAAAAAAGTGCAAGTTTTGAAAATCAATGTCTCCAACTCGAAACTTAGATTGTCCATTCAATTCAAATATGGATCATTGAGCTACTACAAGCAAATACCATCATATGGTCCAATTCAAATGAAATTCCAAATGTGTTTATCCTAAATATGATGACAAAAGCAAAAATGTGTATGTGTATGAATAAAGTGGATGATTATAAAGTTTGAACATGCCCGTATGTGTATATCTCTAGGTTTGATATATGAATTTGAAATCACGAAATCCCGGCTTAAAAATGTACCTCCGTTTAAATGAATTACAAAAGCTAATGATGGAGTCGAATTCCAAAATTCCAATCTTAGGTTTGTAATTCTGGTACATCAAAGTATATCACGCATGTTCAAAAGTATCATTATCTCATAGTCCAAACTGTGAAACAAATTGATCAACCTTGAGTGCACACACTATTGACCATGTATATCTCAATTACGCTAAAGTCCCTCAAATATAGACACCTCACTCTTTATCTGAAGCCAACCCCCCCCCCCTCGTCGCCCACCCCCACCCCTCGTCGCCCACCCCCCCCCCCGCACACACAGAGAGAAGTCGTTCTCTCCCCCAAACACCAACACACGAGCACATTAACACCCCTCTCTCTTCTAAAGTCCGGACCCCAATATAGGTCTCTATCACTTTGTCTCTTGGGCATGCACACATCTCTTCCCCCACTCTCTAGCTAGGTCTCCCGGCATCTCTCTTTCCCAAGCACACGCACTATGTAGAGTGTATCTTTCCCATACACACAAAACGTCGCCCCCAAACGTCTATCTCCCTAGTTATGTGGTTCTCGCACACTCACCTCACACACCACCCCCACTGCAAAACAAGCACACTTTGTCTCCTTGTGCACCACTCTCCTCTTTCTATCTCTCCCACATGCGGACCCGCCCCAGCTCCTCCCTGTATACATATATGTCGTGACTCTTTCCATAGCTCCCTAATGTATCATCGTTCTCGATCTCGCACATTGTTCTCTACACCATCTATTCTAGATCTCTCATGAAGTCCCTATCACACACACGATGACTCGCTTCCCTTGCGTCTCCGTACATAGGCCAATTTCAAACAACATCAACATTGTCTCCCTATCTATACGCCATTTATGGACACAAACGCCCCCTCTCTTCCTCTCTCTCTCTCTCTCCGTCGCTAGCTCTCTCTCTCTCTCTCTCTCGCTCACACACCCCTCTCCCCCACACAATCGATGTCTCCTCCAAATAGTCTGCTCCCCCCGCCCGCACCCATGCTATCCCGCTACTACACATGTCACACCATTCCCCCTTCCCTTATACTAGGTTTACATCATTAGTGGTCTCTCTACTCCACATACACACACTCCCTCTCACACACAAACGCGCGCACAAACACACACAGACACGCACAAACACCCATTAATCTGGATCCTCATCTCTCCCCATGTCCGCATGTGTATCTCGCACACTCACTCTCTAATTATGTATATGTGTCTCCACGTTACACAACACAAAGCCCCATGTACATGTCTCTCTCTATCCTCCACACACATAGACACAAAGAATCTGTTATCATTGCCTCAGTCTCTAGACATATCACACACGCACACTGTCTCTCTCTCTCGCAAACACGCTCAACAAGGGTTTCCCCGTGAATAACTTACCGTCTATTCATCAACAGTCGTGGCAGTACGGCGAACACGAGACGTGAAAAAGAATAAATCTACACGTGCTTAGACCACCTAGTATGACTACTAGGACTAGAGCAAGCCAAAAAGCGCGCCGCCGTCACCCCCTCCTTATCGGCGACGGGAAAACCTTTGTTTTACACAGTCGAGAAGTCATTGTGCTAAGGCCTCACATGCTGAGGCGTTGAATAGAATGTAGATGCTAGTTTACGGAAACAAGTATCGATAATACGTTTGTATCTCCATACTTATATTTCTTCTCTTATAAAAAACCGAGTTGGTGATGATGGTACGCGTGCCATCTTGCAATATAGACCGTCCGATCTATATCTGACTGATGGAAATTAAACTAAAAGATACCCGCACCCCTCTCCACATTTGCAGACAAGGCCTTCCCTCGTTCATCCTTATCTCCAACAACCTCATTGTTGAGCAATTAAGAAAGGAAGCCTCTGGAACAAACTGGCCTGGTGGCCGCTGCCGGCGTCGTCAATCCCCATGCCTCCGCTCAGTCCGACCACCAATCACCACCACGCCCCACTCCTCTTCACCTTATCTCCTATTTCTCGAGATATCATTAGTTTTTACACATGGGATTACTCCCGCATGGGTCAATCACAACGAGTGTTTTTATAAAAAAATGCATCTTGATGTTCCGTGCAATGCACGGATCTTGCTAGTACTCCTACAGAAGACTAAGTTGGTGATGATGGTGTGTCTGCCATCCGTCGTTTGTGACCATTAGATCTACATCTAACGACTGTGAGGTAAGTTGTTGCCTTTTCTCACAAACATCCCACTTGTCTACCAATTTGCAGAAAAACCCATAATTAGTATCTTAAAACCAACCACATCCCTCCCTGACCTCACCAAAACAGCCCAAGGAATATATTCTAATTGAAACATAATATATCTCTAGTGATATATGTATATCAAAATTAGAGTGTTTTGTATCAAGTTTGTGAATAAGTATTATTCTAATTATGATTCGTTGCAACGCACATGAACATTGCTAGTATTTCCAACCATGCAATTTTTTCCCTAGTATTCCATAGTTTCGAGTTTTCCATCAAGATATTAGTCACTCATGGTTGATATTTACTTTCAATCATGTACACATATGCACTATGTAACTAGCCTTGCTTATTGGGTTCCAAAGCTTAACTTTCACTCCTACTTACAATATGTAGAGTATTTAACAAAAAACTACCACTTTCAACCAGCCCTAGGAAGAATCTATTGTACAAAAAATAGCAAAAACATACCCAAAATTTCTTAATCCACGCCAAAAACTACTACCTACCGATTAGGTTAGTTTAAACCCATTTATGACAGGGTTGGCCCGCACGTCCGTGCTGACGAGGCAGCTTAAACCAACACATTTTGTTTGACCGTTGACACGAGGGACCCACATCTGACCTTCTATCATGTTATTCCCCCTCAAATCATTATTTTTCATGAACATTACTTCAAACAGTACTGATGCGTGTTCGTCGGTGGCGCCGGTGATGAGCGACTTGGCCGCCGCTCCGCCAGACGGGCCGGACGCCGCGCTGGCCTCCGCACGAGTTGGCAGGCCGGCCTGAGCGTGACTCACGAGCGAGCAAGCCGCCGCACTGGCCTTCGCTCGAGCCAGATGGCTGGCCTTAGCGCGGCGCGCGCGAGCAAGCCGCCACGCCGCCGTGCCAATCTAGCTAGCAAACCTTGCGGACAAGCAACTGGACGGAGCTATCTTGGCTAGCTAGCGGCTGCGAGTGCTGGACGGAGCTGGCATCCGGGCTGCCGCAAGAGGGACTCCCCACCGCCGGCGGTTTTGACCTCGCCTTCTGCCGGCGGCGGTAGCTGCGTCCCATGGCCGAGGATGACTAGGTGGACGGGCCGGAGGTAGGAGGTCACTCGGGGATTTTTGTGCAGACTGACATGTAGGTCCCACAAGTCAAAACGCCCGGTCGAATAGAAGGCGTTGACTTAATGGGCGACATGGGCACTGTTTGGATACTCTAAGTCAGAGGTTAGATTCTAACCCTGAATTAACTCTAACCAAAGTGGTGTTTGGATGGCACGGTTAGATTGACAACAAATGTATCCAAACAGGGCCATGGGTTGAAACGTGCCTATAACGGCACTTTGTAGAGTAGTCGTTTCTTGGTAGGGCTGGTTGGTAAGAGCATGTACAATGGTTGATAAGGTAGTCTTATCTTAAGTCTGCCACGTATGCAAGTGGTAGTAGTTTCTTGGCATTATTAGTGGTTTCTTGCATTATTAGGGGTTTCTTGTAAGGAACAATGTACTACTAGCGACAAAAGGCGATTCTAGGTTGCGTTGTACTCCAACGAGTACTACTAGTGGTCGCGGGAGTGTATACCTCGTTTTGTGGGTTCGATCCCGGCCGAACGCACGGCGGCCTTTTTTTAAATAGTAACTTCGCTGCGAGCCAATATTTTACACGGGTAGTTTGAGTTTTGAAGTCAAACGGACGTGCGGCACCACAATCTGGGTGCACTGGATAGCCTAGCCACGTGAACGGGTTTTCCTTCCCAGCATCTCGTGGCTCGCGTGCTCGCCCTAGCCGCACCTCGCTTGCAGCTTCCTCATCAGCTAGTAGCATATTTAAACTAGCGCCTCCCAATTAAGCCCGAGGAGCCGAAAAAGCCTGGCGGGGCATTGGGAACTGTGCAATATGGCTCTGTACGTAAAGTGCTCTACTACTACTCTGTAGCTTGTGGCGTTGCACGCATGGACTTCACTCCATTATCGGCTCTACTATAAAAGAAATTCCTCTTGACGTGTTTTTTTTGAAACGGAGGCAAAAGCTTTGCTTCATCTCATTCATAAAGAAGGAACTACTAACAAAGTTCGACGAGATCCATTACACCTCCACAAATGGAAGAGAAAAGCCTAGTCTTGCTGTATCAAATAACTCAAATGTTCTGCCCCCGCAGTAACCGTCGCTGATAAACAGGCTGCTAGTGTGTGCGTGAGAGGAGCGGCTGAGTAGGCCAGCTACGTGAGAGGAGCGGCTGAATAGAGCACCGAGAGTACCCACTAGGCCACTACGCAGGTGTACTTTCCCTGCATTGATAGTACAGCGATGGTTCTAGAGAACAGTAGTACCCTCCACTTCCAACTGTAGCTCCTTGGCCCTGAGATTCAAGAGTTCAAAACTGGTGCACTATACTAGAAGTACAGTACATCGCACTACTAGTTGAGAAAGTAGTACTAGTACTACTACAGTACGAGTACGTACTCCTCCGTCACATAATGTAAGACGTTTTTTGACACTAGTTGGCGTGTACAAAAAATAGCAAAAACATACCCAAAATTTCTTAATCCACGCCAAAAACTACTAGCTAGTGCCAAAAATTTCTTACTAGTGCTATTATTTACAGTATAATGCAATCCCATAACATCCCATAATGCTAGTACTAGTAGTAAATAATAGCCTCACCCCTTCGCTAAGGAACGATCTACAGTTGGAAGGGACGAGGCCCTGCGGTTACTATGCTCTTATCTCCTCCTCGCCAGTTCCCCTCCCCCCGAAGAGAAGGCAGTTCGTCGCTGCTCCCATGGATTCGCCAGGCGGTTCTCCTCCTCGTCGGGGCTGGGAGACCTTGGACGACGATCCTCTGGGAGAAATCGCACGCCGCTCCGACGTCCTCACCGCCGCAAGACTCGGTGCTTCCTGCACCAACTTTTTCAAGACGGTGCTTAAAATGGCTTGGGAAAAGGCCATGCTTGTTGGTCTTCCATGCGTCCTCGAGGAGAAGGTTCTTCTATGGGACAATCCTTCGAACAGTCCACCGCTCCCTGGCCATGGTTGCACGTTGACTCCGCTAGAGTTGCCGACGTTGAGAGGTAGTCGGATTTTGTCCGATGAGCAGGTCAGTAATGGAGTTTGATCATGTAGTACTTAGTTATTCCATTTCCATCCCGTAATTTCTCCGCTGCCCACCGTCTTATATATAGGTCTGGGTCAGTGCCAACGAAGATTGGCTTGCATACCTCCGGCCGGATACCACCATCATTTTGCACAACATCCACAGCAGTGCGGCCGTTCGGTAGACCCCTTCTCCACCATTGGGATCGGCCTTCCGGACTGGCTGGGCTTGAATACGTATGATGATGCCTACATGAGATTGAAGAAGATAGCAATTGCGGACCCGCCGACAAAGCGACGCGGCTACGACGATTACTATCTCATCGCGGTGTTCGACATAAGGATTGCCATCAATGCAAGAGGCAGTAACGGCAGAGGCTGGCGCATGTTGGCGGCGGCAGATTTGTACCCCTACACGTTCGAAGACGCGTGCGCCATCTAGGCTGCATCTTCGCGGTGACAAGCCAGGGGACTTGTTTCATCTGGTTGCCATCCTACGGTACGGGAGATTACAAACGGAATGCACAAACCATCATTTGCATCCCTAACGGTACTCCATTATTTTGCAGGGACCAGTCATCCCGCGATCAAAATAAGATCGCCGATCCTGGATGTGCATTTGCATCCGCGATTCGGTCTAACCTGGAACCTTGTAGCTGACTTTGGCATATTGGGATCAACTATCTTAGCAGTCGTTACCCATGGTACCACTGATGTGCAACATGGTCACACAATCTACCACGATCGGACCGTCACCATCTACCCAGGTATTCCATTTTTTAACCCTCTCGCCTTCTCTTTCATTGTTGTACTAGTACTCTACTTACGTACTAGTAGGAGTACTTTTTACCTTGGAGGACGCGTATAGCTAGCTAGGCCCTTGAAGACTTGAACCCACTAGCTGCCACCATTTTTGTTTTTCCATGTCTTACTATCTCATCCATGTAGCCAAGAGTGGCTATATATAATAAGCCGGTTATTTTACTTCCTCTATACCGGAGTAGTACTATTTGCTGCACAGTATTACTGACCGCCATATTTGAGCACAACATTATTATGCATGGACCTTGACTATGTACGTCACCATGTGTCCAGATCTGAGATGCCGCGTGTACCAGATGAACGGCGCCGAGTTCGACCCCCGTGATGCTACGTGGGTGCCGAGGAACACTCTTGGAGAGTACTCGCTTTTCATTGGGGACAGCTACCCCATTGTGAAGCGGATGCCACCTTCCGTGCACGACACGGAAGGCCTGCTGTTCATGAAGCATGGTTGTGTCTTCAGTGCGCACCGCCGGATGAACGACATGCTGGGACACGCTATCCCTGATTTATGCCGCTTCAGCTTGGATGAGTCTCCATCGTGTGGAACCGGACTAGAAAGCTGCGACAATGATTCCCGTTGCCCATCGCTATGGATCGTGCCATCCATGAAGAACACCTGGGACTGGAACCTGGAGGAGGACATGTAGCCCATCTATAACATGTAAGTGGAGTACGGTAAATTGTGAACGGTAACGCTGTGAATATATGTAGACTAGTCGTGCACAAATTTATCACATGAATTGGAGATGAACTTGTGTGGCATACTGGCATTTGTCCTTTAGAATTTATTACTAGTAAATGTGTTATGTGTACGTGCAACTTGTGTGGTTGTTGCACGGGCTCCAACATGCTCTTTGAGAAAAAAGGTGGCACAGCTTTGGATATACGTGACGTGGCGACATTATACAGTAGCATCGTTCGCTATAGTTGTAGTACGCTCCTACTAGGATGACAACTCCTATAAAACGTTGCGCTTGGCTCTTTGCCTCTTCGGGAGGTTCAACAGTTCATACTCGTGTGAACCTTGCACTTGGCTCTTCACCTCTTCAGAAGTTCCAACAATGATGATACTACAGTACACATTATGATTCTGGCAATCTGACACCGATTGAACTGCTGCACGTCCACCGCGAGGGCGAGGGCGAGGGAGAGGGAGAGGGAGAGAGCGTTGTAGTCAAAACCCTCTCCTCGTCCTGTGAACCACCGCGCGCGTGGGCGAGGGAGAGGCGTAGTAAGCAAGCTTCTCCTCGTTCGGCGAGTTGACGGGACACATCAAAGCAGTACTAGTACTAGTCCATACCGCGTCCTTTCCGGTTAATATGGCTTAATTTGAAACGAGAAAAATACACTGGCGGTCAACGTATGTAACAATACGCTCTTTACGGTCACTATATATAGTTCTGCGGTGATTATACAATCACTAGCTCATCGTAGAGTGTAGTATATAGTCGACGTAGTCGACGTGGCACTTTGTTGACTGGTTAAATTGTCACCTGGTTTCTGGGTCCCACCTGTCAGTTGGCAGAGCAAAGAAATCAGCTAAAAAACAAAGAGTGTAGTATATCTACACTTCCAATGCATTTAGCCTTTAATCTAAATCGATATTGATTGACTAATGCACCAACTTGTGCTCTAGGTATAGGCTACATGTCTATCCTTAATTACAGCATGCAACGACCTTCATTTAATCTACTTAGGCTTCAAGTGCGTACTTGTTAGTTAAACCTATGGTTAAAATGTGACACTAAATACGACTAGTAAGTAGTACAGTAGCAGTACTAGTATACGCCGGTCAAATTATTCATCATGTCCACACATTGAATTGACGTGACAACACGCTGCGCGTGAGGTGACACAAGAATCCCGGCGGCGTGTTCGGGTATTCTGGACTTCAGATTTGGAGTACCACTTATCTGTCGAAATATTTCATCATTCACTTAAAAGAGTCGATTGATCATACATTGAGTACCATATAATACCATATAACTGGAATTAACCCATGCAAGTCGAAGAAGGATTGGTCGGTGCTGCCGGCTGGCGTCAAGTTCGATCCCACGGATCAGGAGCTGATCGAGCACCTTGAGACCAAAGTGAGTGCTAACAGCGCGAGATCTCACCCTCTCATCGATTTGTTCATACCAACCATCGACAGCGAGCACGGCATATGCTACGCCCATCCTGAGAAACTTCCAGGTAAGACACCGATCGGCCGTCTACTTGCACAAACATATTCCTTTGTTTATAGCTCCATTTTTCTTTTTAGACGCAGTCCTGGTGAAGCAATTACAATTTGACAGTTAATAAAAAGTGAAACAAGTGACTGCAACATGCCAAAGATGTTATGAAAATGCCAACTACGTACACTAAAACCTGTATTCGACAATACTGCAGGTATCACACTGAGTGGCCTAAGCAAGCATTTCTTCCAGCGCAATTCCAGGGCGTTCAAAAGGGGCACGTGGACGCGTCGCAAGATACAGTCGGAGTGCGGCATGCACGCGATGTGGCACAACACCGAAAATACCTTGCCGGTGATGGTCAACGGCCGGCAGCCGGGCAGCAAAAAGGTTCTGGTGCTGCACACCAACAAGAACTTCGACCAGCAGAGGACCAACTGGGTGATGCATGAGTACCACCTCGGGGACCTGGAGCAAGAGAAGGAGCGGGAGCTGGTCCTCTGCAAGATTTTCTACCAGACGAACACTAGGGCCAGGAGTAAAAAGATTATAAGTTAGTTTGGTATTGGTACTTGTACTACCTTGTCATCCGCAAGTTGGTATTGTTGTTAACAATCTTTTGGTATGAACTTGGCATTTTCTTCCAACCATCATGCCGAGGGTCGACGTGGATATAAAGCTGAATCATTTGTTTCGAAACGAATTTTCAGGCACCTGATTTTTATTTGATGGGTAGCATAAGCACCTGCCGTTCGAATTCCCAGTTCTCCAAATTTTTCGAAACAAGTGCATGCTCATATTATCACGATGAGAAAACAATGTCCCTGCTGCATCCCAGTTATCAATCTGTACTTGCAGAATTCTCTCGTTTATTGAGCATATATATTGTTTTTTCAGGTCGAGCAAGTTTCAACTGGGCTGTACACTGCCCAGGCTTGGTTTTGTTTTTAACAGGCCCAGCCCATGACGACAACGGGGCACAAAGATCCAGCAGGTATCTACTGGCCTTTGGCCCGCCAGCGTTAGTTATATTTTGTCTTACAACATCCGCAGGCAGTTTTTTTACTGAATCAAACACACAGCCCAGTTCTATTTTCCTCTTGAACGCATGTCCTACATCCGTTTTCTAACCTCTACCTATAGTTTTACTAGTTCATATACACGTATCATTATATTGAAAATACATAAAATTCCCTTTTCATATTTACATCCTTATTTTGTTGTTGTTTTCCCTCCCAGCGCTGACTTTTTTACCACTGGTTTTCCCTTAAACCAACTCAATTGTCCCACGTCTTATTTGCTTACAAAAACAAAACGATTTTTTTGGCAAATCAATAAGTTCTTAAAGAAATGTTTATCATTTCGGGATTACCAAAGTTCGGACTCCACCGAAATATGCAAAATAAGGTTGAACTTTTTGACCATGGTCCTGGGCAGAAAATGGGTTGTAATAATTTACTTAATAATTAGCAAATGGGCTGCAAATTATTAAAAATAGCAAATGGGCTCTATGTTGTCTGCCACAGATTTGGAGGCTGACTTGTGGGCCTACTAAGTTCATGCGTACACAAGGTTTATCAAAAAAGAAACTTAGTCAACAATCGACTCTACCAGCGTCAGACCGTTAGATGTCAATCTAACGGCAATCGTGCTTCTTCAGTCTCTGATCTTCCTGCCCCAGCCGCCCAAACCAGCGCCGTCCGAACCGCCTGCTCCCGCCTCCCGTGGCCGGCTGTGCTGCCGGGCAGGCCTCACGGCCCCATCATATACTCGCATCCCTGGCCTGTCTATCCCTCTACTCACCCACACCTCCTGTTATTTTCCGGCGACGACAGCCGAACCAGTCAACCCTCGTACTCTCCACCGCGTGGGCAGCCACTGCCGTGTCTTCCCCGGCTCCGTGTCGTTCCCTTCGTAGGCCTCGCCGTCGTCCACCGCCCTGGTGCTCTCGGCGCGGCGTGGTCAACAAACGACATCCATCGGAAGTGGACTGTACGTGGAGAGGCTGACAGCTGGGTCCACGGCCACACACAAGGAAATGCCTCCTTATTACGCGCAAAATCATGATTCCTCCACCTGACATCTGGGACCCGCCGGAAGGGCCTCTGTATTTCGCGAAAAAAAACGTTCCCTCCGCTGACAGGTCGGACCCACCAACTATATCTTCACACGCAAGGAAGTGCCTCCTTATTGCACACAAAAAATGAATACCCCCTGCCAGCTGGGACCCACCATAGTGGGAGGCTGACTTGTGGGCCTACTAAGTTGATGGGGACGGAGGGCTTTGTCAACTTAGTCAATATCAACGATTCTAGCTCCAGTGACCATACGATGTCCATCCAACGGCCTTAGTGCTTCTTCAACCTCTGGTCTTCTTGCTCCAGCCGCCCAAAGTAGCGCCGGTCGTGCCGCCTGCTCCTACCTCCCGTGGCCGGCTGTGCTGCCGCGGAGGCCTCACCGCCCCCATACTACTCCCACCGCTGGCCAGGCCATCCCTCCACTCACCCACACCCCCTGTTATTCTGTGGCGACGGCAGCCTCACACCGCAGCCGAACCAGTGAACCCTCGTACTCCTCTCCGCGTGGGCATCCACTGTCGCGTCTTCCCCGGCTCCGCGTCGTCCCCTTCCTAGGCCTCGCCGTCGTCCACCGCCTTGGTGCTCTCGGCGCGGCGTGGTCAATGTCGTCAACGACCGACTTCCATTGGAAGAGTACTATACGTAGAGAGGCTGACAGCTGGGTCCATGGCCGCAGCTGGGTCCACGACCACAACCCAGTTTTTTTGTGATTTGCAAAGTAAGTCGCTTTGTCAGGCTTGTTGGGCTGCAAATCTTTCAAGACGAGGAGAGCTTCATTTGGCTGGCCGAGAAAATGGCCTATCAGTAATGAGAAATGGGCTGTACATTTTTAAAACATATCAAACCAGGAATTAGTTTCAATTTTCTTTTTTTCATTTCGAGATTTTAAATTGCATTGATTTTTATGCGTGGACAATTTGTTGGATTTTATATTGATATACATTTATTTTTAAAATCAGTTTGAATGTGACTCAAAATTTCGGGATTAAAAATAGTTCGGACCGCACCGAAATATGCTAAATTTCCTATAATTTTTTAACTGTGGCCACAATATGGGCTGTAATGCTAACAAAATAATATGGGCTCAAAAAAACCTTAAGAAATAGCAAATGGGCTGTAAATTATTAGAAATAATAGCAGATGGGCTATATGATGTTTTCCACAGATTTAAGGCTTTCCTAAAACAAGGTTGACGCACAAGCAGTGACTGTTGGATGTCCATCCAACGGCCGTCGTGCTTCTTCAATCTCTGCTCTTCCTGCTCCAGCCGCTCAAACAAGCGCTGGCGGGACTGCCTGCTCCCTCCTCCCTGCGGCCGGCTCTGCTGCCGCGCAGGCCTCACCACCCCACCGTACTCCCATTGCTGGCCTAGCCATCCCTCTACTCACCCACACCTGCTGTTATTCTCCGACGACGGCAGACGAACCAGTAAACCCTCGTACAGTCGTACTCCCCTCCGCGTGGGAAACAACTGCTGAGTCTTCCCTGCCTCCCTGTCATTCCCTTCCTAGGCCTCGCCGTCGTCCACCGCCCTGGTGCTCTCGGCGCGGCCTGGTCAACGTGGTCAATGACCGACATGCATTTGAAGTGGACTGTACGTGGAGAGGCTGACAGCTGGGTCCACAGCCGCACGCAAGGAAATGCCTCCTTATTATGCGCAAAATAATGATTCCTCCACCTAACGTCTGGGACCCACTGAAAGGGCCTCTTTATTTCGCGAAAAAAACGTTACCGCCGCTGACAGCTTGGACCCACCAGCTATATCTTCGCACGCAAGGAAGTGCCTCCTTATTACGCACAAAAAAAGAATACTCCCCCTGCTAGCTGGGACCCAGTATAGTGGCAGGCTGACTTGTGGGCCTATTAAGTTGACGGGGACGGAGGGCTTTGTCAACTTAGTCAATATGCACGAGTCTAGCTCCAGTGACCGTACGATGTCCATCCAATGGCCGTAGTGCTTCTTCAACCTCTGGTCTTCTTGCTCCAGCCGCCCAAACCAGCACCGGTCGTGCCTCGTGCTCCTGCCTCCTGTGGCCGGCTGTGATGCAGCGGAGGCCTCACTGCCCCCTACTACTCCCACCGCTGGCCAGGCCATCCCTCTACTCACCCACACCCTCTGTTATTCTGCGGCGAAGGCAGCCTCACACTGCAGCGAACCAGTGAACCCTCATACTCCTCTACGCGTGGGCATCCACTGTCGCATCTTCCCTAGCTCCGCGTCGTCCCCTTCCTAGGCCTCGTCGTCGTCCACCGCCATGGTGCTCTCGGCGCGGCATGGTCAACGTGGTCAAGGAACAGCTTCCATCGGACGTGGACTGTACGTGGAGAGGCTGACAGCTGGGTCCACGGCCGCAGCAAGGAAGTGCCTCCTTATTACGCGCAAAATAATTATTCCTCCACCTGATAGCGGGGACCCACCGGACGGGCCACCGTATTTCGTGAAAAAAACGTTTCCCCCTGATTGCTGGGACCCACCAACTACATTTTTGCACGCAAGGAAGTGCGTCCGGGCAAAAAAAATGATTCGCCCCCTGAGTATTGGGACCCACCAGCTACATCTTCGCAGGCAAGGAAGTGCCTGACAGTCGAGACCCATCTGGTCGAAGCGTACGTAGCGTTGTCATTCTGGTCACGAACGTGTACGTACATACTGGTCGATGTAAAGGCGCGCACGTGTCGTAGTAGAGGCGCGCACGTAGCATGTACTCGTACGTACAGTGGCCAGTGTGCAAGAAAGAAAATATGGCCACGTACGTACATACGGGCAGGGTCTCGAACACCTACTCGCGCATACATACGGCCAGGGCTCGTGTACATGGCTGGGTTGGAACGGAGAAACTGCGTCGTCATCGTGTTCATGGGGAGCCAACCGGCTGGGTCGGAACGGAATGCGTCGTCGTGTTCATCGGGAGGGCTTGGACGGAACAGCCGATGGAAACGAGGCCTGGCGTACCGCAGAACGGAGGAAACGGCCTTGTGTTCGACCGGCCACGTTCGAAACGGGATCCTGTTCATCGGGAGGGGGCTGGCGTACCGCAAAACGGAGGAAACAGACCTCCTATGGTCGAAATGGGGGTCCTGTTGATCGGGAGGGGTGTGGCGTACCGCAAAACGGAGGAAACGGACTTGTGTTGGAGCGCTAAGGTCGAAACGGGGGTCCTGTTGATCGGGAGGGGTGTGGCGTACCGCAAAACGGGACTCCACGGGATACTGTTCATCTCCACCGTCGACCCCCTCCAGCCTCCACGGGGTACTGTTCATCCACCGTCGACCTCCTCAAGCCTCCACCTGCGACTGTTCATCCACGGGCTCCTGTTCATCCAGCCTCCACCGCGCGCTACTCCACCGGCTACTGTTCAACCAGCCCTCTCCACGGGCTCCTATTCAACTACCCCTCCACGGGCTACTGTTCATCCAGCCCTCCACCGTCTTCATCCAGCCCTCCACAGGGTGGTCCTGTTCATCCAGCCCTCCACGGGGTCCTGTTCATCCAGCCCCAACCGACATGATCGATCGGGGTCCTGTTCATCCAGAGGCAACACCACGGGGTTCTGTTCATCCACCCCCACCGGGAACTGTTCATCCAAACCCCCCAGCAACGCTCACTGTTCATCCAGAGGCAGCATCGATCGGCTTCAGTTAGCAGCAGTAGCGAAGGAATCGCTCGATCGGCTTCAGTTAACAGCCATCGATCGATCGCTCGGGTTCAGTAATGCGTAGCCTGCAGTGCAATCGCTCGGGTTCAGTTAGAGCCCACCGCCTCGCTCGGGTTCAGTTAGAGCCCAACGCCTCGCACCCACGCGCTGCGTGTATGAGAGAAACGTGCATCGCTCGTCCCCGACCACCCACCGTAACCAGGAACACCCCGATATTTTCCTCGCCCTCGCTTCTACCACGGTTTTTTCCGTCATGGACGGCCCAAAGAATGTCATGCAGCTGCGTCTCCGGCCCGCCCAGGACGAAAAGCCAATTTTCTGTCATGATTTTTTGTCATAGAAGTAGGACCCCACCACATCTATGATGATACCGGGTTTTGTCACAATTATCGTCATAGAAGTGTCATAAGTATGACAGAAAAAAAAATTGTTCGGCCCAAAATGTCACGGATGTGTCTTTTTTTCTAGTGCATATACCTTTGTTCACCTTGCCATCCTTCTTATCCACCAAATACTTGGGGCAGTTCCGCTTCCAGTGACCAGTCCCTTTGCAGTAGAAGCACTCAGTCTCAGGCTTAGGTCTAGAATTGGGCTTCTTCACTTGCGCAGTAACTTGCTTGCCGTTCTTCTTGAAGTTCCCCTTCTTCCCTTTACCCTTTTTCTTGAAACTGGTGATCTTGTTGACCATCAACACTTGATGCTCTTTCTTGATTTCTACCTCCGCAGCCTTTAGCATTGCGAAGAGCTCGGGAATTGTCTTATCCATCCCTTGCATATTATAGTTCATCACGAAGCTCTTGTAGCTTGGTGGCAGTGATTGAAGAATTCTGTCAATGACACTATCATCAGGAAGCTTAACTCCCGATTGAATCAAGTGATTGTTATACAGATACATTTTGAGTATATGCTCACTGACAAAACTATTCTCCTCCATTTTGCAGCTGTAGAACTTATTGGAGACTTCATATCTCTCAATCCGGGCATTTGCTTGAAATATTAACTTCAACTCCCGGAACATCTCATATGCTCCATGACGTTCAAAATGTCGTTGAAGTCCCGGTTCTAAGCCATAAAGCATGGCACACTGAACTATCGAGTAGTCATCATCTTTGCTCTGCCAGACGTTCATAACATTTGGCGTTGCTCCTACAGTGGGTTTGGCACCTAGCGGTGCTTCCAGGACGTAATTCTTCTGTGCAGCAATGAGGATAATCCTCAAGTTACGGACCCAGTCCGTGTAGTTGCTACCATCATCTTTCAACTTAGCATTCTCTAGGAACGCATTAAAATTCAACGGAACAACAACACGGGCCATCTATCTACAACAACATAGACATGCAAAATACTATCAGGTACTAAGTTCATGATAAATTAAAGTTCAATTAATCATATTACTAAAGAACTCCCAATTAGATAGACATCCCTCTAATCATCTAAGTGATCATGTGATCCATATCAACTAAACCATGTCCGATCATCACGTGAGATGGAGTAGTTTTCAATGGTGAACATCACTATGTTGATCATATCTACTATATGATTCACGCTCGACCTTTCGGTCTCAGTGTTCCGAGGCCATATCTGCATATGCTAGGCTCGTCAAGTTTAACCCGAGTATTCTGTGTGTGCAAAACTGGCTTGCACCCGTTGTATGTGAATGTAGAGCTTAGCACACCCAATCATCACGTGGTGTCTCGGCACGACAAACTTTCGCAATGGTGCATACTCAGGGAGAACACTTGTACCTTGAAGTTTAGTGAGAGATCATCTTATAATGCTACCGCCGAACTAAGCAAAATAAGATGCATAAAGGATAAACATCACATGCAATCAATATAAGTGATATGATATGGCCATCATCATCTTGTGCCTTTGATCTCCATCTCCAAAGCACCGTCATGATCACCATCGTCACCGGCGCGACACCTTGATCTCCATCGTAGCATCGTTGTCGTCTCGCCAACTAATGCTTCTACGACTATCGCTACCGCTTAGTGATAAAGTAAAGCAATTACATGGCGATTGCATTTCATACAATAAAGCGACAACCATATGGCTCCTGCCAGTTGTCGATAACTTTGTTACAAAACATGATCATCTCATACAATAAAATTTAGCATCATGTCTTGACCATATCACATCACAAAATGCCTTGCAAAAACAAGTTAGACGTCCTCTACTTTGTTGTTGCAAGTTCTACGTGGCTGCTACGGGCTGAGCAAGAACCGTTATTACCTACGCATCAAAACCACAACAATTTTTCGTCAAGTGTGCTGTTTTAACCTTCAACAAGGACCGGGCGTAGCCACACTCGATTCAACTAAAGTTGGAGAAACTGACACCTCCAGCCACCTGTGTGTGAAACACGTCGGTAGAACCAGTCTCGCGTAAGCGGACGCGTAATGTCAGTCCAGGCCGCTTCATCCAACAATACCGCCGAATCAAAGTATGACATGCTGGTAAGTAGTATGACTATTATCGCCCACAACTCATTTGTGTTCTACTCGTGCATATAACATCTACGCATAGACCTGGCTCGGATGCCACTGTTGGGGAACGCAGTAATTTCAAAAAAACATCCTACGCACATGTAAGATATATCATGGTGATGCATAGCAACAAGAGGGGAGAGTGTAGTCCACGTACCCTCGTAGACCGTAAGCAGAAGCGTTATGACAACGCGGTTGATGTAGTCGTACGTCTTCACGATCGACCGATCCTAGTACCGAACGTACGGCACCTCCACGATCTGCACATGTTCAGCTCGGTGACGTCCCACGAACTCACGATCCAGTAGAGCTTCGAGGGAGAGTTCCGTCAGCACGACGGCGTGATGACAGTGATGATGATGCTACCGACGCAGGGCTTCGCCTAAGCACCGCTACGATATAACCGTGGTGGATTATGGTGGAGGGGGGGCACCGCACACGGCTAAGAGATCAATGATCAACTTGTGTGTCTATGGGGTGCCCCCTCCCCCGTATATAAAGGAGTGGAGGAGGGGGAGGGCCGGCCCTCAATGGCGCGCCCTGGAGGAGTCCTACTCCCACCGGGAGTAGGATCCCCCTTCCCTAGTTGGACTAGGAGAGAAGGAAGGGGGAGACAGGGAGGATGGAAAGGGGGGCGCCGCCCCCCCCCCTCCTAGTCCGATTCGGACCAGAGGGAGAGGGGGCGCGCGGCCTGCCCTGGTCTCCTCTGTCTCTCCACTATGGCCCAATAAGCCCATACACTTACCGGGGGGTTCCGGTAACCTCCCGCTACTCCGGTAAAATCCCGATTTCACACGGAACTATCCCGATGTCCAAATATAGGCTTCCAATATATCGATCTTTAGGTCTCGACCATTTTGAGACTCCTCGTCATGTTTGTGATCATATCCGGGACTCCGAACTACCTTCGGTACATCAAAACACATAAACTCATAATACCGATCGTCACCGAACGTTAAGCGTGCGGACCCTACGGGTTCGAGAACTATGTAGACATGACCGAGACTCATCTCCGGTCAATAACCAATAGCGGAACCTGGATGCTCATATTGGTTCCTACATATTCTACGAAGATCTTTATCAGTCAAACCGCATAACAAGATACGTTGTTCCCTTTGTCATCGGTATGTTACTTGCCCGAGATTCCATCATCGGTATCTCAATACCTAGTTCAGTCTCGTTACCGGCAAGTCTCCTTACTCGTTCCGTAATGCATCATCCTGCAACTAACTCATTAGTTACATTGCTTGCAAGGCTTACAGTGATGAGCATTACCGAGAGGGCCCAAAGATACCTCTCCGACAATCGGAGTGACAAATCCTAATCTTGATCTATGCCAACTCAACAAGTACCATCGGAGACACCTGTAGAGCACCTTTATAATCACCCAGTTACGTTGTGACATTTGGTAGCACACAAAGTGTTCCTCCGGTATTCAGGAGTTGCATAATCTCATAGTCATAGGAACATGTATAAGTCATGAAGAAAGCAATAGCAATATACTAACGATCAAATGCTAAGCTAACGGAATGGGTCAAGTCAATCACATCATTCTCTACCACGGTTTTTTCCGTCATGGACGGCCCAAAGAATGTCATGCAGCTGTGTCTCCGGCCCGCCCAGGATGAAAAGCCAATTTTCTGTCATGATTTTTTGTCATAGATGTAGGACCCCACCACATCTATGATGATACCGGGTTTTGTCACAATTATCGTCATAGAAGTATCATAAGTATGACAGGAAAAAAATTCGTTCAGCCCAAAATGTCACGGATGTGTCTTTTTTTTGTAGTGCATATACCTTTGTTCACCTTGCCATCCTTCTTATCCGCCAAATACTTGGGGCAGTTCCGCTTCCAGTGACCAGTCCCTTTGCAGTAGAAGCACTCAGTCTTAGGCTTAGGTCCAGACTTGGGCTTCTTCACTTGAGCAGCAACTTGCTTGCCGTTCTTCTTGAAGTTCCCCTTCTTCCCTTTACCCTTTTTCTTGAAACTGGTGGTCTTGTTGACCATCAAAACTTGATGCTCCTTCTTGATTTCTACCTCCGCAACCTTTAGCATTGCGAACAGCTCGGGAATTGTCTTATCCATCCCTTGCATGTTATAGTTCATCGCGAAGCTCTTGTAGCTTGGTGGCAGTGATTGAAGAATTCTGTCAATGACACTATCATCCGAAAGATTAACTCCCAGTTGAATCAACTGATTATTATACCCAGACATTTTGAGTATATGCTCACTTATAGAACTATTCTCCTCCATCTTGCAGCTGTAGAACTTATTGGAGACTTCATATCTCTCAATCCGGGCATTTGCTTGAAATATTAACTTCAACTCCTGGCACATCTCATATGCTCCATGACGTTTAAAAAGTCGTTGAAGTCCCAGTTCTAAGCCGTAAAGCATGGCACACCGAACTATCGAGTAGTCATCAGCTTTGCTCTGCCAGACGTTCATAACATCTGGCGTTGCTCCTGCAGCGGGTTTGGCACCTAGCGGTGCTTCCAGGACGTAATTCTTCTGTGCAGCAATGAGGATAATCCTCAAGTTACGGACCCAGTCCGTGTAATTGCTACCATCATCTTTCAACTTTGCTTTCTCAAGGAACGCATTAAAATTCAACGGAACAACAACACGGGCCATCTATCTACAACAACATAGACATGCAAAATACTATCAAGTACTAAGTTCATGATAAATTAAAGTTCAATTAATCAAATTACTTAAGAACTCCCACTTAGATAGACATCCCTCTAATCATCTAAGTGATCACGTGATCCATATCAACTAAACCATGTCCGATCATCACGTGAGATGGAGTATTTTTCAATGGTGAACATCACTATGTTGATCATATCTACTATATGATTCACGCTCGACCTTTCGGTCTCAGTGTTCCAAGGCCATATCTGCATATTCTAGGCTCGTCAAGTTTAACCCGAGTATTCTGCGTGTGCAAAACTGGCTTGCACCCGTTGTATGTGAACGTAGAGCTTATCACACCCGATCATCATGTGGTGTCTCGGCACGACGAACTTTCGCAACGGTGCATACTCAGGGAGAACACTTATACCTTGAAATTTAGTGAGAGATCATCTTATAATGCTACCGTCGATCTAAGCAAAATAAGATGCATAAAGATAAACATCACATGCAATCAATATAAGTGATATGATATGGCCATCATCATCTTGTGCCTTTGATCTCCATCTCCAAAGCACCGTCATGATCATCATCGTCACCAGCGCGACACCTTGATCTCCATCATAGCATCGTTGTCGTCTCGCCAACTATTGCTTCTACGACTATCGCTACCGCTTAGTGCTAAAGTAAAGCAATTACATGGCGATTGCATTTCATACAATAAAGCGACAACCATATGGCTCCTGCCAGTTGCCGATAACTTTGTTACAAAACATGATCATCTCATACAATAAAATTTAGCATCATGTCTTGACCATATCACATCACAGCATGCCCTGCAAAAACAAATTAGACGTCCTCTACTTTGTTGTTGCAAGTTTTACGTGCCTGCTACGGGCTGAGCAAGAACCGTTCTTACCTATGCATCAAAACCACAACGATATTTCGTAAAGTATGTGCTGCTTTAACCTTCAACAAGGACCGGGCGTAGCCACACTCGATTCAACTAAAGTTGGAGAAACTGACACCCGCCAGCCACCTGTGTGCGAAGCACGTCAGTAGAACCAGTCTCGCGTAAGCGTACGCGTACGTCGGTCCGGGCCGCTTCATCCAACAATACCGCCGAATCAAATTATGACATGCTGGTAAGCAGTATGACTTGTATCGCCCACAACTCACTTGTGTTCTACTCGTGCATATAACATCTACGCATAAATCTGGCTCGGATGCCACTGTTGGGGAACGTAGTAATTTCAAAAACATTCCTACGCACACGCAAGATCATGGTGATGCATAGCAAAGAGAGGGGAGAGTGTCGTCCACGTACCCTCGTAGACCATAAGCGGAAGCGTTATGACAACGCGGTTGGTGTAGTCTACGTCTTCACGATCGACCGATCCTAGTACCGAACGTACGTCACCTCCGCGATCTGCACACGTTCAGCTCGGGACGTCCCACGAACTCACGATCCAGTAGAGCTTTGAGGGAGAGTTCCGTCAGCACGACGGCATGATGACAGTGATGATGATGCTACCGACGCAGGGCTTCGCCTTAGCACCGCTACGATATGACCGAGGTGGATTATGGTGGAGGGGGGCACCGCACACGGCTAAGAGATCAATGATCAACTTGTGTGTCTATGGGGTGCCCCCTTCCCCGTATATAAAGGAGTGGAGGAAGGGGCGGCCCTCTATGGCGCGCCCTGGAGGAGTCCTACTCCCACCGGGAGTAGGATTCTCCCCCCTTCCCTAGTTGGACTAGGAGAGAAG
Organism: Triticum aestivum; assembly: GCF_018294505.1. Taxonomy (NCBI): domain Eukaryota; kingdom Viridiplantae; phylum Streptophyta; class Magnoliopsida; order Poales; family Poaceae; genus Triticum; species Triticum aestivum. The sequence goes on from NC_057799.1 coordinate 482,984,163, forward strand.
GAAGGGGGAGAGAGGGAGGAAGGAAAGGGGGGCGCCGCCCCCCTCCTAGTCCAATTCGGACCAGAGGGAGAGGGGGCACG
>NC_057799.1:482984462-482991965 GCF_018294505.1 Triticum aestivum
GATGTCCAAATATAGGCTTCCACTATATCGATCTTTATGTCTCGACCATGTTGAGACTCCTCGTCATGTCCGTGATCATATCCGGGACTCCGAACTACCTTCGGTACATCAAAACACATAAACTCATAATACCGATCGTCACCGAACGTTAAGCGTGCGGACCCTACGGGTTCGAGAACTATGTAGACATGACCGAGACTCATCTCCGGTCAATAACCAATAGCGGAACCTGGATGCTCATATTGGTTCCTACATATTCTACGAAGATATTTATCGGTCAAACCGCATAACAACATACGTTGTTCCCTTTGTCATCGGTATGTTATTTGCCCGAGATTCGATCGTCGGTATCTCAATACCTAGTTCAGTCTCGTTACTGGCAAGTCTCTTTACTCATTCCGTAATGCATCATCCCGCAACTAAGTCATTAGTTACATTGCTTGCAAGGCTTATAGTGATGAGCATTACCGAGAGGGCCCAGAGATACCTCTCCGACAATCGGAGTGGCAAATCCTAATCTTGATCTATGCCAACTCAACAAGTACCATCGGAGACACCTGTAGAGCACCTTTATAATCACCCAGTTACGCTGTGACGTTTGGTAGCACACAAAGTGTTCCTCCGGTATTCGGGAGTTGCATAATCTCATAGTCATAGGAACATGTATAAGTCATGAAGAAAGCAATAGCAATATACTAAACGATCAAATGCTAAGCTAACGGAATGGGTCAAGTCAATCACATCATTCTCTAATGATGTGATCCTGTTAATTAAATGACAACTCATGTCTATGGTTAGGAAACTTAACCATATTTGATTCAACGAGCTAGTCAAGTAGAGGCATACTAGTGACACTCTGTTTGTCTATGTATTCACACATGTACTAAGTTTCCGGTTAATACAATTCTAGCATGAATAATAAACATTTATCATGAAATAAGGAAATATAAATAACAACTTTATTATTGCCTCTAGGGCATATTTCCTTCAAAGCCCTGCACGGATCACTTCACCATCATCGTCACCACGCCGTCGTGCTGATGGAACTCTCCCTCGGCACTTTGCTGGATCAAGAGTTTGAGGGACTTCATCGAGCTAAACGTGTGCAGAACTCAGAGGTGCCGTATGTTCGGTGCTTGATCGTCCGGAACGAGAAGTTCGACTACATCAACCGCGTTGTCAAACGCTTCCGCTTTCGGTCTATGAGGGTACGTGGACACACTCTCCCCCTCTCGTTGATATGCATCTCCTAGATAGATCTTGCGTGAGCGTAGGGATTTTTGTGAAATTGCATGCTACGTTCCCCAACAACTTTAGTATTTTTGAAGAAATTCTTTCTTGATTCACCTAAATTAATTTGAGAGAAATAAATATTATGCTCATGATGTTCAATTATATTTGTTTAAGCTTATCAAAAGCAACACAAGAAAATTAGTCCCAAAGTGGTAGATATCCAAGAAGGATATAATAAAAACTTTCATGAAGATCATTGGAAAAAATAAACTTGATTCCTTGTAATAGTTTTGAGATATGATGATGTGATATGTGAGTCATGTTGATGAGTAATTATGCTTTAGTAAGAATATTGGTGTTAAGGTTTGTGATTCCCTATGCAAGCACAAAAGTCAATAGTCATGCAATGAAATTACATCCTACTTGTGGTGCATTATTTGATGTTAATTATGCTCAATGCTCGCTTATGAGATTATTCGTTTCTTGGTTGGTCGCTTCTCAATCTTTTGATAGCCTTCATTTGCACTAAGTATGATCACTACTTGTGCATCCAAAATCCTTTAAACCAGTTTTGCCACATGAGTCCACTATACCTACCTATATGCGGTATTCTTTTTTCGTTCTAAGCAAATTTGTATGTGCCATCTCTAATTTTCAAAATAAATTTCTCTTTTGTGTGCTCGTACCGATCGTGAGGCAGTGAGGGGTGGCCAATATTTTCCATGCTAGATGTGTTATTCTCACGATGAGTGTTTATTCACTTGTCATTGCACGAGAGTAAGGCAAAGGTATTAGGGATGCTCAGTCCCGAAATGAAAAATGAATTTACTTTATGTTGTCAAATAATAAATTCCTTGGAAAGTGTTGGTATGGAGGGCACCCGTGGATACGGTTAGCCATGGAAAGTGAAAGTATGGTGGAAAAAGGAATAAACTTTATTTTCTGTTTGGGAGTCGCCTATGATATATCTAGCATGGAAAGTGTTGGGAGCTCTAAGTCATTTTGGGAAAAGTATGCCTCTCAAAATGTTTTTATCTCTCAATTTTCGCTTTGAGCTCTGGCACCTCTACAAATACCTACTTCCCTTTGCGAAGGGCCTTTCTTTTACTTGATGCAATCTTTATTTTTAATTGGAGTCTCCATCTTCTCTTACAAAGCACCAACTAGGGGGCACTATGATCGTACTTGAGCATTGGGTGTAGCTAATATGCGAGTGTGTTTCATGAATGGATCAATGATTGAGCATGATGGGCTAGGGATAACTTATTTTAGCATTGATATTTTGAAAGACATTGTTGCTTGTTGATATGCTTGAGTATTTAAGTCCTCAGGTGACTATTGCTTTGAATCATTCAAGTCCACCATGCTACAAAAGAAAGATTATATGATGAATATGATAGATAGCTTTCCACAACAAAAATTCCGTTTTCAATTGCTACTTTATCATAATAAGTTTTATGAGAAAGAGTTGCTGTTATGATGCTAGGAAAAGTGATTAAAATTATCATTGATCAAACTTATGCACTTTGCTAGCATTCACACTTCATAAATTATTTCTTTTATCATTTACCTACTCGAGGACAGTAGGAATTAAGCTTGGGGATGCTGATACGTCTCCAACGTATCTATAATTTATGAAGTATTCATGCCAGGTTTACAACAATTTTACATGGTTTTAGTATGATTTGCATGGAACTAACCCGGACTGACATTGTTTTCAGCTGAACTGCCGTGGTGTTGTTTTTGTGCAGAAATGAAAGTTCTCCAAATGAGCTGAAACATTTTGATGATTTTTTTTGGAACAAAAGAGACCCCCGAAGCTTCGTGGGAGGGCCAGAAGAGCCACGAGGAGGGCACAACCCACCAGGGCGCGCCTGGTGGGCCAGGCGTGCCCCGGTGGGTTGTGCTCACCTCGAGGCCCTCTTTGCGTGAAACCGATGCCAAAAAATCCTATAAATAGAGAAACCACCAGAAATAAACCTAGATCAGAAGTTCCGCTGCCGCGGACCTCTGTAGCCACCGAAAACCAATCTAGACCCCGTTCCGGCACCCTGTCGGAGGGGGGAATCATCTCCGGTGGCCATCTTCATCATCCCGGCGGCCACCATGATGAGGAGGGAGTAGTCCACCCTCGGGCTGAGGGTTTGTACCATTAGCTATGTGTTTAATCTCTCTCTCTCTCTCGTGTTCTTAAGATGTCACGATCTTGATGTATCGCGGGCTTTGTTAATATAGTCGGATCATATGGTGTTTTCCCCTCTCTATCTTGTTGTGATGAATTGAGTTTTTCCCTTTGAGATTTCGTTGTTATCGGATTGAATACTTTTATGGATTTGAGAGCACTTGATATATGTCTTGCACATGAATACTCGTGGTGACAATGGGGTATCATATTGATTCACTTGATATGTGTTTTGGCATTCAACTCGCGGATTCCCGCGGTGACATTGGGGTAATTTATGCATAGGGGTGGATGCACGTTCTCGTCTTTTGTTTCTCCGATAGAAATCTTGGGGCACTCTTTGAGGTTCTTTGTGTTGGATTGAATATCACGAATCTGAAATTATTTGGTGTTATTTTAGTACGAACTCTTGGATAGATCGATCGGAAAGAATAGCTTCGAGGTGGTTTCGTACCCTACAAATAATTTCTTCTTATGTTCTCCGCTAGATAGGAACTTTGGAGTGATTCTTCATCGCACTTTGAGGGGGTGTGGTTATATGATCCAATTATATTAGTACTATTGAGAGATTGCACTAGCGAAAGTACGAACCCTAGGCCTCATTTTCAAGCATTGCAATACCGTTTTTGTGCCCGTTTACTATTTGCTACCTTGCTGTTTTTATTTATTCGGATTATAAAAACATATTTTTACCATCCATATTACACTTTTATCACCATCTCTTCGCCGAACTAGTGCACCTATACAATTTGCCATTGTATTGAGTGTGTTGGGGACACAAGATATTTCTTGTATTTGGTTGCAGGGTGTTTGAGAGAGACTATCTTCATCCTACGCCTCCCACGGATTGATAAATCTTAGGTCATCCACTTGAGGGAAAATTGCTACTGTCCTACAAAACTCTGCGCTTGGAGGCCCAACACGAGTCTACAAGAATAAAGTTGCGTAGTAGACATCAGCGTCCAACAATGCGTAAGAGTGAATGGCTTGTCATTGTGTCGGGCCTTGAATGCTTCCAAAGATTGAAATGCCTACACCACATGACCAACAACAATTGAACATGCAAACATATAGAAGGCCGAAGTCTCATGCCCGTAGCAACGAATGATATGAGAGCATACCATGTCCCCAATGCCGAGACCACTCACGGTCCGTGCTTCAACGCCGGCCGCCGCTGCTGGACCCTGGCGTGACATTGAGGTCGATGAAGGTCGAGGGGCGCGGGGTGGACGACGCGATCACGCCAATGTCGGGCGACCTCGAGAAATGGGTCTGGCCTCCATGCCTTGGCGGGGGGAAACCGGGCGATAAAGGCGTGGTCCGCGACGTTGGCAGGGGCAGTGCGGAGGCCTGGCGGCCGACGAGCCTGTGCTCGCCGGGCCGACGGGCGCTGCCAAGAAACCCGCCGGACGGCAAATCCCAAGCATGAGGAGGGCGTGCGCTTTGTTGACGATGTCCTCCTTCTCGTCGACGTCGGCCTTGCGCCGCGGCGTTCTTGCCCTTGACCGCCGCCCTCCGGTTCCTCCTCTTGGCCGATTCCGAGTCCAGCTTTGCGAGCTCGGCCGGCGTGAGTTCTGACCGCGGCTTCTTCAGACCCTTGGCCGCTGCCGCCTTCTTCTTCACCTTTCCGGGCGGGTCGATGGCCTGGCCCCGGAATTCAGCGGGGCATCGGCCATGGACGGGAGGGTGGTGGGCGAGACGTGGGAGGGTTTGGGGGAAAATGGCGCGAAATGGGGCGCCAGGGTGGTGCTTTGTGCCATCGACGAGCGGGCCAAGGAAGGACAAGCGCGCGCGTCCCGCCCGTCCGCGCACTGTCCGTTTCATCTCAAAAGCGGCCCAAACTTGGGCCGGGGATGGGTCGAAAGCGGAGATAAAACGGACAAAGGTCCGTTTGCGCCCGCGCACTAGGCCGTCTGGTTTGTCCCTTTTGCCCCAAACGGACGCACCCGGACAGGATGAGGTCGCGCGCTGGAGTTGGCCTGAGCGCGAATGGCGATGTATGATGACACCAACCTCCTCAGCAATGTGCCTTTCGGTTTGTGTTGTGTTGGCTCGGCCTTTTAACGCCCTTGTATGCCCCGTTGCCCTCGCGTCGTCTCCCAGGAGGTGACTCGGGCGGATCCCCACGCCGCCGCCGCCACCAACCCCTCCTCCTCATCCCTCCCTCGCCGCCGCCGGTACACGTCGACGGGCAAAGCCCACCGGCGGCCAGCGGCGGCGGGGCCTTCTTCTTGCGCACGTAGGACGCCATCGCGTCCAGATCTCACGTAGGCTGCTGGGTTAGGGGATCGGGTCGTCAGCTCTCGACCTACTGTTGCTCGATTCGGGGTCGCGGCAGCCTCCTCCATGCATGGTGCAGCAGGCTCTTGGTGATCCACACCGATCTACGAGTTGTGGCTACACCAGAGTCAACGCATGCTGGGACGTTGGAGGCGTGAGGCAAGGAGGCGATCTAAGGTGTGTCACATTAGTGGCGGCAACATGCAGCCATCTTTGATGCATCTCTGCATCCATCTTTGTGTGGGCCGACTCAGGCGGCGGCTAGATCCACTTCTTCCGGCAGTCTCCCCGTGCGCCCTTCCCTTGCTGTTGTCGGTCGGCGCTACCGGGCTTGCCTGCGCGGCCGACAGCGGTGATGGGGTTCCGCTCCCATGGCTCTTTCAGCAGCGATTGGCGAGATGCAAATGGCGGCTGATCCTTCGGTTCTTTCGCCTAAGATGGTGTTCTACCGGTTGTCGGCCCTCATGGATCTGGTTGTTGACGAGTTCCGGAATGCTCCGCCGGAGATCTTCATTGGGTGCTTGACACCTGTAGATTGCTGGATCGGATGGGATTCGGTCATGTGCGCCCCTATTTCAGCCCGAGTTGCTTCAGGAGGCGTCGCTTTTGGAGAATTTGGACTTCGGGTGTTGTCTAGGTGGTGGTTCGTGCTGCAGCTACAAGGAATTGATCACTGTAGTAGGATCTTTTTTTTTTCTTCTGCTTCCTTTTGTTTTTGGTTGTGTGCATCCGTAATGTCTTTACGACATTGTTGTTGCAGAGGCTGGGTGTAATTGGTATCTCCGTGATATTAATATATTCCCTTTGTCGAAAATGTCTTGTGGTGATTTAGACCTAGTTTAGCTAACCGAGTATTTTCAGCCATCGGAATTCTTCTTCTTCAATGGAATCTTAGAGCATCTCCAATAGATGGTCCAAAATTTGGCGGTCCAAAACCGGAGATGTAAAATTTGGACCGCCAAAAAGTGCGTTTTGGAGCTCCGAAAAAAGCTCAACTCCAACAGATGGTCCAAAATGATGGTCCAAATTTGGAACTCCAATAGATGGTCCAAAATGAAGATGTAAAACGGCCGCGCGGCTGCTGCCATCCACTGTTCAGCCGCGGGTTGCATTGAAATAGCAACTAAAAATTGGAAATAAAATGCATCATCATCATAGTTTTAATCAAAAGTGCATCACCATCATAGTATCAAATTCGTCTACCAAAAGAGCATCGTCTCAATCAAAGTTTTCGCCCTAGAAATTCAAATGCACATGAATATTACTCATTCGGGTCATCAACTCCACCGGTGTTGTGAACCGTGGTATGATCATCATCTCCACCACCGTCTTTGTCGACGTTCTCAACAAGCGGTGAACTCTCGTTGCCGTGAGCACCACCGGAACCATCTTCATTGCGTGCCATGTTGCCGTCATATCCACCTCCAACGCCATTCATGTTGCCGCCATAGCCACCTCCCAAGCCACCCATCATGTTGCCGCCAAAAGCACCTCCCATGCCACCAAAGCCACCTCCCATGTTGCCACCGAAGCCACCTCCCATGTTTCCGCCAAATGCACCACTCATGAAACCTCCAATCATGTTCATGTAACCACCCATGGCACCACCCATGGCACCGTCGCACTGTCATCTCTCCGCCGGCTTCTGGAGGAGGCCGCCGACCGCACCGTCTGCGACTCGTCGCCCCGAGCTGCCGCGGCTGTCTTTGAGACCTTCACCGGCCGCGTAGAACTGTCGGCCGGGTTGCGGCTGCGGTTGGCCGGCCGTTTGACGCTGCCTCCTCGTCCCTTCCCCGTCTTCGTCGACT